>NC_049997.1:16030922-16059052 GCF_000003815.2 Branchiostoma floridae
TGTGGCGACATTACAGATTTTTCTGGTGTCGCTTGTACATCGCGGTTTCTCACAGGTAAATTTTAGAACTTAAAAAGTATCTTTTGATTTGCTTGGATTTTGAGGAAAGTTTGCTATCTGGATGTACGTTATATAAGACTTTATTTATGTTCGATGTAACGTGTTTTTTTTCAGCGTGTTTTTTTTTTTTTTCATTTTTGTGTGTGTATGTAAATTTGCTGTATGTATAAGTAGCAAACAGCATTGGATTATTTAGATGTTGCATTTTTTTTTACCTAATACGAAATGTTAAAAATGTAATAATGTCACCTTGTACATCTTGTCCAGAGTATGTAACGGTATACTTGACTTATAAGAAGTAACGGTCAATGGGGTGGGGTGCCCCACTAGCTTAGCACCAAAACCCACTTATGAATGACTGTATTCTCGGATGTACATGCCAAATAGGAGTTACTCAAGCAACAGGATGTGGTTTTGGAAACAGAAACATTTTGGATATGAATATTTGTATGTTTTGAATCTATTGATATGAATTTATGTCAAGGACCAAATTTGTCTTTGTATTTTTTTGCGACATTTTCCAAAGTAGAATTATCTTAGGATTTGACCGATTAGGGTGATCTTTCAAAGGATAAGTGATTGTTCGTAATCGGATATATGTTAGGATTAAACATATTTATGCTTTTGATTCTGGGTTCTGTTGGGCACAGAGGACCTTGGTTCGATCCTCTGACATGCCACCGGTAATGTACCCTGACCAAAGGCCACCTTCCTATCTGTGCTCTTTTTGCTACTTATTGTTTTTTCTTTTCATTTATTTTACAGCGTCAAGAGAAGATGGCGAGATATCTTTGTATCCTAGTCTTTCTTTTGGGATGCGTAACAGCGTCTGTTTATTGTAAGTACTGCCATTTTGCTTTGCCGGTTTATGTGTATATAAGAATCACGGTTATTGCTTGAGAGATTAATATAGAAATTAATCGATATGAAATCAAACAAGTAAGTTAAAAGAAGACTCGATCAAACTTGACCATCGAACTTGACCACTGGGTCAGCAACACCTACCCACGAGTATATCATTGCAATCCATTCAGAGGTTCTGGATTTTTTTAACGGGGTTGTTCAAAGCAATGTCCTTAGACCACTTTAAAGCAACGAACTAAGAAGTTGTAAACAATTACACAAGGAGATAGCAGTGAACATTAAATTTTGGTTGGAAGGCTGATAAGTTGTAGACAGGAGGGAAACAGTTCCATAGTTTGACAGTCCGGGGAAGGAACTGTTGCTGTAGAAGGACTTTGAGGCAATTGAACAGTTAGTATGGCGATGTGGTATTCCGAAAGACAAGAAAACACACATACGCACCGTCTTACTGGCATACAGAGTAAAAACTATACCTCTATTTTTCTTGGAGGTAATAAAAGTTACTTATCAAACATTTATCAAACGAAAGACAATATCTATTTGCAATGATGAAGCAATGATAATTATATACGGTTAAACCTGAACAATTGAAATTTGAATTTTTACTTCATCCCCCTTCAGGTTTGAATTGCAATCAGTGTGTTGCGCCCATACCCGACAGCCTATCAGAATGCCAGGCCATGAACACGTCATCAACCGCCACCAACTGTTCCGCCAATCTGAACAACTTCTGCTTCACCGCCCGAGTGGAAACTGGTAAATGATGTTAACTTGTTGACCTTTGACTTACATGTTTACAATGACGTAACCACAGGTTTGCGATAGCAAAATCTATATTGGTTTCAGGGCAAATTTCAGTATTTCCGGAGTTGCGCAGATGACCCACTTCCAGCCTCCTCAAAATGGTTGGGTACCCTTGACACAAGTGCCTGTAGAAATGTTTTTTCTTGAGATATGTTTGGATTCTGGAGGTGCATATTATAGGTAAGGGTTGTAGCTTCTATATTATGTTGAAAAAACAGATTTTTATTGATATTTGTGGTTGCAGTAGGCCTTAGAAGTCAGGTGTTTTGGTGTTTTTTTACAGGCAGTGAAAATGGGTGAAAAGGTCACGACCTATGTTTCGGTCCCGTACAACAAAATTCCGCCGTAATTATTTTCCTTTTTTTCTCATCAAATTACACTTTAGAGGCTGGATAACCATGCCAATGTGAGTTTTTCATGTTCTAAAAGTCAGGTAGGTGATTTTTGACAGCCTCTTTCTCCCATGATTCCAATTGTTAAGAATAGGCAGCCTAAATATCGAAATTTAGCCTGCATGCTTTCGGCAGGGTAAAGTTCAAAATTGGCGGGTTTCAAGACACTTCAAGTAATGCGGGAAGGGTTGTCAAACATCGTCACAAGTTTCAAAGACTTCACGGAGACCCTTCCCCCAGGATTGGTCCCCAGGGAGCACAGGTGTCAGGAGGGCTGTGGTAAAGTTTGTGGCTTTAGTTATACTTCATATCGTTTAGCAAAATATGACACAGACAGGGGGAAATGGTAAAATCTGCTCATCCTGGCATAAGGAGACTACTCTTCATTACTTTAGACACCAAAATTTGTATCTAAATGCTGTTAGGCTACACTTTGGAGCAAATACTGAGAGTGCACAGAATGGAGAATGGGGGGGGGGGGGGTAGGTGTGTCCTTGGGGCTTATATATCTTTGGGGGCTAAAATGTTCCCCAAAATTGGTTATCTGGGCAAAAGAAAGGCTTTACCTGACTCAACTGACTGAGATTTATGAAGAAATTCTGCCATTTTTGTGCTTTTGGGCCTGATTTCTTACTTTCTGTACCTTTTTTATTGATCATGCAACATGCACTCTCATAAAATGCTTCAAAGTCTAACCTGTCAGCTTTTCAATACAACTTTAGGTGTGTAAATGGTGGGAGAATACTCTCCTTATGCTAGAAAGATCAGCTTTTAACTTTTTCTTCAGTTTGTGTCACTTTTTGGTTAATGCTGTGGAGCCTATCAAATGCCTCAGACCACTGCCAAAGCCTTGAGGAAAGTCCTCTGACACCTGCCATGAGATCTACTCCCCTAAGAACATTCTTGGTCAGAAAGCTTTGAAACTTGGGGTGATGTTTGACAACTCTTACCCGCATCATGAGAAATGATTGAAATTTGTCAATTCTCAAGTTCAGGGGGGTGACATCAATGTCAATGGGCGCCGCCATATTGGATTTGAGGTCATGTCGGCGTCAAAAAATGCGAACACTTGACAGAAACTCACAAATAGGCTTATAGCAGCTGGTTCTTAATTAAGTCTGTGATAGCAAGTAGAGTCTAAGTCTAAGACCTACGCTATTGAATATCTATATCATTGTGCAAATCCTGATCAGGGATATAAGGGGGGGTCCACAAATTAATTTTGTCCAGTTCAAGACATACATACATGGGTAAGCCATGCAAAAACAATTAATTAACTACATTTTTAAACCCCTCCTCTTGATGCAAAGCAGGATTTGTGAGGTTTGTTTTCCTTGGAAAAGTGAAAGGTTATTTCCGTCTGATTATAACGAGCTACAATCAGAAGATTGAAATGACACCAAGATTCCAGCCCCTGTCATTGGTCGGATACAGGACAAAACATGTCAGAGGTCAGAAATTATGTCCATATATGAAAAATACATATTTTTTTGTTCTCACTACCAGAAGACTGGGCCTTTATGATCCCAATTCGCCGAGAAAACAATTATTTCAAAAATAAGTCAATTTTTAGATCGAGGCTATGTAAGGTGCATTCGACTGCGCAACTCTTGAGATTATTACCTTTTTCGTGGTAAAAGTGTATACCTTTGTTTTCTTGTAAGGTGCGCACTTTTCCTATCCAATGACAGCGAGGACATTCACCAGGTTTTGTCGTCCAATCAGAAGCGAGAATACTTAAGCAGGTTCTCTATCTCCTCCAATCACAGCGGGGATACTAACCGGGTTCTCCCGGGGTTGCATGGCGGTCAGCGCGGGAAATGGTTGCGTCAGCCTGGCGGGGGTAACGACCTGTCGGACGTTCTGCGCCACGGACGGCTGTAACACCGACAACGCCGGGCACAACATCCAAGCAAGCGCCACACTTCTGCTTGCGACTGTAGCGCTGGCGGTGTTAGCTGCAGTACGTTCCTGAATCGCCAGACGACAATAGCTGCAGTACATTTCAAAATCACTAGATGTCGCTACCATGACGTTGCTTGATACCACCAAGTAGTAGAGCGTTACCGACTATTAAATGTGTTTAGCGTAGATAACAATGACTTGATTCTCCGTTTAAAATTATATGTTTTAACCTCAGTATGAAACAGGTTGTTTTATTTGATCTAAGAAATTTCAGGGTAGACGTTCAGCGTAAAAGAAAATTTGAATTGAATTTCATTGTAACGATAGTCAAACTTGACATGAAATTGCTTTATCGACAAGTTACTTTTACGTTGTGTATTCACTGACTATACAC
Source organism: Branchiostoma floridae (assembly GCF_000003815.2). NCBI lineage: Eukaryota > Metazoa > Chordata > Leptocardii > Amphioxiformes > Branchiostomatidae > Branchiostoma > Branchiostoma floridae. The sequence continues at coordinate 16,035,342 of NC_049997.1, forward strand.
CTGCAACACGTGATACGTATTTCACATGTTCAACTCGATCCTAATCTTAAAGTAGCTACCTATACAGAGACAAATTTGTTGTACACTTTCGTGGGTATTTTTTTGGCGACGCCTCATGGGCGAGCCTCACAGTATAGTATGTGTCCGATTGGCTAGAATTCCCAGAATTGTACATGCAGGAATTTTCCGGAATTTTTTTCCACTAGTGCGTAGTTGCGGGACTGAACCATTACCTTCATGGGTAAACTTTCCAGTCGTAGGACACGTACCGTTATACGTTGCCCCTTGTGGGTTTATTTGGGAGTAAAAAAAGACTAGACGTGACGTGTGCATAGTGGTGTTTTCAATACGCTTAGAGATTTTGTCTGGTTGGTGAATTTCAGAAAAACAAAGTTGTTTATTCACAAACACGTTAACAACTAATGTACACATCTCCTCCGGTTATCTTTAATTCAAGTAAACACAAATACAGACAAAAACAAACTCAGAAGCCATGATTTTATTCATGATACTTCATGTAGGGGTTACAACATTATGCACAGCAAGTATCAAACAACCAGAATTCAGAAAATTGAATTGAGGCAATTGACATCATTGAATGAATCAATGAATGAAGAATGCCTACGCCCAAAAGGCGTCTCCAAAATGATTTGTTTATTGCTTGGATTCCAAATAAGCAGATGTTGCACAAATATAATAATCTGTTTTGTATCGGAAATTTCATTTAAAACAGTTTTAGTAATGCATAACAAATACTTGTTTGGTTATAATTCGTCTTCTCTTTTAGCGATTAAACATTTCATTTGCACCAGATGCAAGCGGCAGGGTAATCAATTTTTATAACCCACAAGAGAGGGTTGTAAAGTAGTAAAGCATCACACTATCAGCACACAGTTTCTGGAAACTAAACCCACTGTTATACCACAATCGTCAAAGTTAACTATAAGGTATCGGTGACACAAACCTTGGAATTTTATCATACACGTGTCCGTCACCTTTTCACAAATAGCAGTCACAGTGTGTCTGCTATAATCCAATCAGGATACGCGTTTGATAACTACAAGTATAAGCTCTCTCACAGAGTTTAGAACGCATGTGCGGCGACATGAACTTTCGGTAATATGTCAAAGGTCAAGTCCCCGTAAAAGAACACAAAATTCGTCTTGACAATTTGTATGCAAATCGAAAAAATGGTCGAGACAAGGAATGTTTTTTCATTGGGACTTTGCCCGACATATTACCTAGCATTCCTGTTGCCGCACATGCGTTCTGATCTCTGTGAAAGGGCTTATACTTTAGGGACGTGTGATAGAATGTCCCTCAGAACGTTAGTTTATCTGGTAGATTAGAATTAAGAAACTAGCTTAACTCGTTGATACGTTGCCTAGCCTTCTGCATATTCCATATGGTTATATCGCCCTCCCTTAGTATACATCGACTAGATTTGAGTTAACTTTAGGGTAGTTTCCGATGCAGTCTTGAACGATCTTTTTAGTACACGGACAAGATGGCGGACAAGATCGCGGACACGATCAGGAACAGTGCGCTTGCGCGGACCATCCCAGCACCGCTGCCGGCATCACCGTTGTTGCAGCCATCGGTTGTGCAGTACGTAGAGCAGGTTCGAATAAAGAGTACAGAGAAACAACCTTCGTTGGTGTTCGTAGTAGTGCAACTGCGGACGAAGGACGTCCACGCGTCGCCTGTAAGGAAAGACGTACAACGGTTAAAGCCAACATGAATAAACATGATTAATCTCCAGTGGTATCGTCCACAATGACGTCACCATTCCATTCACAGCAACCTAGGGATCCGCCGCCATTCGCCAACTGTAAACGGTTTCGCTGGGTGAGTGGTGAGATCAAGAGGTCAAAGGATAGTCTATCCCTAAAGTTTCGCCGTTTCATTTTTGGCGACAGTTGTTTTGGGGACGGCTGAGATGACGGGCTTTCATATGACGTCTGTTTCTGCAATGAGCTATATACATATAGAATACAATATGGTGTAATCCGTATCACCCGAGGTGGCCGGAGGGTGATCCGACCCGCGCGAGGGCTGGGACCGAGGGTGATGCGGAATACACCGTGTTGTATTTTATTTATGTCATACCCACCTAAGAAAACCCATGTTTTGATGCAAAATGCGCCAGAAGTTGAACAAATTTGGTGCTCTCGAACAAAAAGTGTTGCAACAGCAATGTTCCAACGTCCAAATCAGTTATTCGAATAGCCAACCGTGCCACACTCGGCCCGCCCGAAATGGTTCGATTTACTCGAAGGAAGCCTGTGTGATACGCCTTTCGAACCTATGCGATACGGAAGTTATGGCCCGGTCCTTAAACACCCGTATCGAATGTTTTCGCGTCACAGGTATGACATAAAGATATGTATAAATTATATAAAAGCTCCTTGGTTTGTGCGTCAGTTAAAAAAACGTCTGAAAGTTGAGTTATTAACAGTTGCTTTCTCCTTTTTTTGTATCGGAGACCATTGCCAAAAGCCATATATTTAATATTGAACCAGCGTCTGCCTTCATCTGTCATTCTTTAAAATTTTGAAGTACTTTGCTCCAAACCATAATGATCGACTATTCGCAGGAGTGTGCTTGCTAACAGTAGCATACACACCCCTAGGCCGGCTTCACTCCTCTGCCAGCTTTTGATACTATCTTATATACCGTAGGATCTGCTTGGAGATTACAAACATGTTGAATTAAAATTATCTTGGATCTTGATTTATAACTGCACAAAAAAAGAAACACTTCCTTTTCGGAGGAAGTCCTGCACTACTGACGGCTGTAATACCAACAATGGCGGGCACACCATCCAAGCAAACGCCACACTTCTGCTTGGGACATTAGCTGCAGTGTACTGCTAAATCGCTAGACGACGCTAGCTGTGATGCATTTCTGAATCACTAGATAACGAAAACGTACTAGTTGTTACGCTGATCACAGCGCAATAGGAGCCAGTTGCGCAGGTAGTGGCGTTCGTGGGGGTGCTCTGGGACTGGCAGTTGTCGTTCGCAGAGGTGCCGACACACTGGATGCAGTCCAAACCTGCATTCAATAAAAAGGAAGAAAAAAACGCATATTTTAGTGTGTGATTCTGTATTGCGTTTGCGCAAGGACGCTATCCTTGGTCTCTCTCTCTGTCTCTCTCTGTCTCTCTCTGTCTCTCTGTCTCTCTGTCTCTCTGTCTCTCTCTCTCTCTCTTTCTCTCTCTCTCTCTCTCTCTGTGTTTGTGTGACACTGTGTGTGTATGTGTGTGTGTGCATGTATGCTTGTGTAGAATATTACACGTGTCTATGAGAATATAGCCTCTTCCAGGCTCCGCGAATCGCGATCGGTGGTCTAATGGTAGAATTTGGACAAATAGAGTCTATAGTACGCAAGACTCTATTTGTCCTGTTTCCACAATTAGACCACCGATCCGCGGAGCCTGGTAGAGGCTAGTGAGAATACGCTTGTGTGCGTTTGTGTGTGAGATGATTCTGTGTGTGTTCATGTGTGCTTGTGTGTGTAAGACTTGTAGTGTGTGTGTCTGTGTGAATGTGTGAGGGGGTTTACTGGAGGTGGGATGCATTTGCATATCTGTGTATTTGTTTGTGTGTCGGTGTACGTGAGTTTGGTTGTGTTTACATGTGAGAGTGTGTGTATGTGTATCTATGCGTCTGTGAGTGTGACTTTGAAGGTTGCAAGAAGTCTTGTATTCATCATTTGAAAAAAGTAACACTAGTATATTGTTGTACTTCTGTAAGTATGATAAAAGACATAATCTCCTAGCAGATTCATTTGAGGCAAAGACGGCATGCAGGGCTCATATGCGTGTGTGTGTATATGTGTGTGAGTGCGCGCGCGCGCGCGCGCGTGTGTGTGTATGTATGTATGTATGTATGTGTGTGTGTGTGTCTGTCTGTCTGTGTATATAAGTGTGTCTGAGTGTGTGTGACTGTTTCAAAGCCTGTTAGTTCAGACGTGTTCTCATTGTTTGTATTCACGAATCATACCAAAGCTAGCTTATTAATGTTTCTGATCGTAAAGAAATGTTAGTTCAAATGTGTATGTAGTTTTATACTGTACAAATTGTATTAGATTCTTAAACTATTTGAATGTTGTCAACGTTATGAAATGTGTTCCAATCGCACTAGAGTTCTAATCATGTCCTATATGTTTTTATTTCTCGTATCGGTCTGCAGAACGAACGAAGAATTTCTACAATACCCAACATGACTAGCCTGGAGTCCAGCCTTGTCCGCTCCCGAAGGTCGCTACGTTGGAGGGTAGTAACCTTCGGGAGAGGACAAAAGCGAACAAGGCTGGACTCCAGGCTACATCGTGATGTAAATGGATGTATTTATCATAGTATCCATTTGAATTTTGAATTCAGAATGACCACCGCTTCTCGGAAAGCCGCAAGAGGACACTAGCGTGTCCAGTTCGGATGGACGCCGGATGATCTCAGCAGGGAACATCCCCAATCTATCCTGACTCAGCAGATTGTAAAGATGAGTCAATTTTATTTTAAGTAACCGGTAACTTGCTTACTTTGCTTATGGCCGACCGGTAACAATGACTTCCTGTCATCACTTCTATTTAGAACAGTAGTTTTGGGCTTGGGGAGAATTTTATTGTGTTGGGTAGAAATAAAACTCCCAGTGTTTGATGCCCCAAAACTGACTTTGTACATTATTGCATACAGTTAGAGCTAGACTATTAGATACACTAAGATTCAAAATGTCTTGAAAACAACTTACCGTAGGAGACGGTGAAAATGCTGGCCAAAGCGACCAACAGAAGTAGACGTCCCGACATGGTCTCAACTTTAGATCACACCTGTAGCGAACAGAGGGATAAAATAGAATTTTGTTGGTAAAAAGTTTCTCTCCCTCTCCCTCTCTCCCTGTCTCTTACTCGGTCTCTCGCTCTAGTTCTCTTTGTGCCTCTCTGTCTCCCTCTTTCTGCTTATGCCTCTCTTTCTCTCTCTCTTTCTCTCTCTCTATCTTTATGCCTCTTTCTCTCTCTTTGTGTGTCTCTGTCTCTCTCTTTCTGTCTATTTCTCTCTGTGTGTGTCTCTCTGTCTCTGTATGTCTGTCTCCCTGTCTCTGTCCCTGTCTTTCTCTCTCTGTCTCTGCCCCCCCCCCCCCCTCTCTCTGTGCTAGGATTGGGCACTGTGCCAACGTGGATCTTTTTTCTTTTTTTCTTCATTAATACTGACCAACACAACAATTTGTCTCTATTGTACCATTTGTCCCAAGTTCACTATCCGTATACCACAACAGAGCAAATATTGTTGATGCAGACCATGCTATTCCCACTATTCGTTAGACGTCACGCCAAAAACTTTGTTATTGTATCATTATCATCGTACTTTCATACATGTATTTTTGCAATTAGCCTTCGGGCATGAGTTTGCAATAAAGTTATTATTATTATATTATTATTATTATTATTGCACACTGCAGGTAGAAGAAGGGCCCGAAACTCCTAATTTGTGGTGGTCATATGAAGCTGTAAGTCATTTGGTTTTTATACGCCATGCGGTACATTTTTATACGCGGGGATGAGTAGGGTCCGAAATAGGATTCAAGACAGAATCCATTATCACAAATGCGTGTGCATGGCGTTGCATTGGTCATAAGAAGTTTAGAAGCTCTTACACAAAGCTAATGCTTTCTTTAAGTCGACAAAGAGTACGAAGCTGTAAGTCATTTGGTTTTTATACGCCATGCGGTACATTTTTATACGCGGGGATGCGTATACGTAGGGTCCGAAATAGGAGTCAAGACAGAATCCATTATCACAAATGCGTGTGCATGGCGTTGCATTGGTCATAAGAAGTTTAGAAGCTCTTACACAAAGCTAATGCTTTCTTTAAGTCGACAAAGAGTACGAAGCTGTAAGTCATTTGGTTTTTATACGCCATGCGGTACATTTTTATACGCGGGGATGCGTATACGTAGGGTCCGAAATAGGAGTCAAGACAGAATCCATTATCACAAATGCGTGTGCATGGCGTTGCATTGGTCATAAGAAGTTTAGAAGCTCTTACACAAAGCTAATGCTTTCTTTAAGTCGACAAAGAGTTATGCTTTGTGTGCAGAGAACTTTAAGCGTTGTGTGACATTTACACAGTTACCCGACACTATGATACCGGTACCGTGCTCTGTGCCTAGCGGTTGACAGGAGAGTGTAACCACATAACGATAAGCCAATTGCGGCTCAAACAAAGAGAACAAAGGAGGCCTTAGCGACGTTATTCAGCGAGGGATATATCAAGCATACAAGTGTAACAGCGATCCATAACATAAATGAAGCGAGTTAGAAAAACCATAGAGCAAGGCAAAACAGTTAGACAATACATTAAGCGTTATTTGAGCACTTTTTTTACTACACCCGCCGATTTCATTACTGGTATCTTTACTTCCGTGAACAGTTTCATCAGGTTGGTACGTCACTGAATAAAGCGTTGTATAAACTGTACCGACTTTTAGAGTAAAACAACACAAAATGTTCCTTAACGGTAAAAACGGTGCGCTGACATTTTAGAAGTAAAGATACCGAATAAAGATACTATTTTTTACACAACCAGTGCTTTATTCTCACCCCCCCCCCCCCCAGGCCAGGGAAGGCCCCAAAAGCCCAGTCTAGATAGGGTTAAAGTTTTGATTTCGAAAAAATCTGAGGAACAATAGAGGTAAAAAAAGAACGTTTACGTTAAGCAGAACTGATCATGAAAGGCTTAGGAAAAGACACAGGTTCAATCACTTTTTTTGTGTGTGTGTCTGTGTGTTTTATTTTTCAGAAATGCTTTTTTAATTTTGTTTTTTAGAAAAAATATTTAGCACTAACACATCAGGTACCAAAGCATGGCATATGAGAGTAAGGAGACTTCGTTCTAGGGATTTCTTTTTTTCTCTCTCTCTCTTTTTCTGTCTACGGATGAGAAATTCTCTTTCTAAACTCCGGGAGACCGAGGGTTCGAATTCCGCCGAAGTAATCGACTGAAACGGCTTGCACCCCAACCGAATAAACGTTAAGCCCAGAACGGCCACGTTTTAAGGAGGCATTTTCTATATAAATTTAAAAGAAAAAAAAGTCTGGTATTGGTTGGTAGATCGTAGAGAAGTCTAGGGGGTCTGGAATGAGTCGTCAAGTGGTTGAGAATTGGTTGGAAGTCAAGTACGCAGGTAGACAGGGCGTAGTTGTGACTTCAATCTGGATGCGACTACTTCCCAACCTATTCACAACTTTCTCCAGACTTTTTGACGACTGCTGCCTGACTCCTTTCTAAATCAGAGACGACTACTCCTAGGACGTGAACCAGTCTTAAAACGGTTGTGCGATAGTCGTCACAACCCATAGGAGCGGTCGGCCCCCGCTTGAGGCCGACCGCTACCGACCCTCGGTCGAACTTATCAGTTTTGGCAAGGTCGCGAGACTGTTCTTAAAGTATGACAGGGGCTTTGCGTCTATGTCTTGATGTGTTTTAACAAAAAGACAAAATGACAAGACAATTGCAACATCAAAACAACTAGTGATAAACACATCACGAAGGTAACTTAATAGGCAACCACCCTTGCGTTACTCTACTGTAGTAAAGGTTTACAAAACATACATTTATGGACAGAACTTAAGGTTAATTCCTTTCCTTAATAGCATCTTATTTTTTCCCAATGATACTCTTAACAAACAAACATATCCATAGAAAACAAACTTTGCGTTTGTAGGACATTTCCCAAGATGGCATTCTTTTGTTTGGGCGCCAAAATGTAGTCTATAATACAACACTACCTTAGCAACGGCCATATATTCACAATTTCGTTTGGAAAACTTTCTACAAAAGTTGAACGCACGATCCGATGCATTGAGACAAGAGAATACATGTGTTTAACGAAATAATTACCATTTTTGTACCGCAAGAAAATGCAAAAAACCTACCACAAAATGTTCAGATGTCCGGTCTTGATGAGTACTGGGGGTAGTGTGAGGAATCCCAGGACACTGCGACCGTGTCACCTAACCGTCTTCTATTATGGGCGTTACTATTATCACACCAATGGACATAGAGTACGGTGCATATTGATGGGCATCTGACAGTATAGATGGGACAAAGGAGTAGATCGTATTTCAACGTACGACAGGCAGGTGGTAAGAATTACGTTGTCAAAAAAGGGAATAACTGGCACTCGTTCTGAAACGTGGAAGTTGTAAATGTTGGGGTTTGAAGAATTCGGGAGCACAAAAAAAAAGGAAAACATAATAATAATAATCCCAACTCTGCGTTTCATCTCAACAACTGCTGCAGTTCCTTGATGAATCACCGTGTGGCGCTGTAGATGTTGAAACTTCATAACATATAGTCTGCTGTAGTAGTGTTGTATTGGACGAAGTGATAGTAGTGGTATTGACCGAAGGAGGCCAAATATAAAGTAGCAATATCCAGTATCGGCAAACCATACAATATTGAATTATGCAAATGCACTTCACATTAAAATTCTGGTACTCTATGAACGAATATGCACACATTTCACTAACGTATACATGTCACAAGTATGAAATCCCTACCAGTAATTACTCGGGCGCTTTCTCATATAACGGCCAAAAGACGACTAGCTTTTTGAGCTGGTATTAGATACTTATCAGTAGGTAAATCCTTCAGTTTATTGGTCATGATGCATTTTGCACATCGATCATGCAAAGTCTGGACATTTTTCTTCTGTCTTCAAGTGACATAAACTGTCTTCAAGTACTTAAGTGTCATCCACTGCTGTTCTGTTTTCAAACCTGTCCGGAATTTCATTCAAATATTGAAAGAAGCAAAATGTGCGAAATTTGATACACCTTTAATGATACATTACGTATACGTGCCACACCCATTGATCCTTCCATTCTTCAATGTCAACATGTAAAGTACCCACCCATTGGCGAGACAAAAGAATGACCCAGAAAAGAATACGGTCAGGTGCCACGATTCCAGTGTAGGTTTACTTCACACTACAACCTCTTCTTGACAAGACGCCTGAACACTTGGCAGACGATTTTTGCCGTTTTCTGACGAACAAAAAAGGTAATTCTTATCTTAAACCCTTGTATTCTCTTTTCTTCACGAATCTTTTTGCTTAAGTCGATCTTTGCAGGAACGTCTGTAAACGTAACTTAATTTGTAAAACTTTGAACATGTGTCTTTTTATCTTGCCGTTAACGTTGTTATGGTGGTTTTAGATGATAGTGGCCACATTTTGGTGCCGAAACAAATGCGCCATCTCTGGGAAAGTACGAGGCCAGCAAAGAGTATTTTTTATAAATTGATAAACGTTATCTTCGTTTTGTACGAATATTCTTGGGGAAAAGACATGGAGAAAATAGATGTTGTTGTGCTAGATGCCATCCATATACATGTATGTATATTTTGTAAACCTAACTGATTTACTTTTTAACGTAACGCATGGCCGAATGGCTACTGATGTGTTTGTTACCGCGGAGTTTCTCCGTTGTCATTGTTTTATCTTCTCCGTAAAAAAAGTACTAGACGTTAGGTCCCTGTCACATCTTATGGGCCGCCTCACGACTTGCCGCCAGCAATAAGTTCGGCAGTGTGTTAGAAGTTGTTGGATCCGATAAAGGTCGCTCATATCGGTCGCTACGACTATGCACAACCGCCCTAGGACTAGTTCACGTCTAGGAAGTAGTCGCCACTGGGTTAGAATGGTATAGATAAAAAGAAGAAAATTCACGGGTCTCAGTGGCAAGTGTGCAGATGTTGACACACTGACAACACCAAATCCGTAGGTGTTTTTTGGCACAAGATTACAGATTAGCCATGAGGCTCGGTGGGCGACACTCCACCGTCATGGGGGCAGTGAAATGGCGAGTTTAGAACTCAGGACCTTCTGATTCTGACTCCAACGCTCTAGCCGTTGCGCCACACAGACACCCCATGGTATAGATACGTGTAGAATGGTATAGATACGTGTGATAAAAGCGGTCCGCGTGGTTTATATTGTATACAGTTATGCTAATGGCATTTTGATTTGGCCAAATGGATGACATCCTCTGGGAATCCAAAGATGCGAGCGTGCGAATAAAGATAAAGTTCGACCCCAAAAAAGTTACTTTGCTTATGAAATCTAAGTGGTCAGGAATCAACATATGACTCAACACACAGAATATAGTATACCGAACAAAAGATTTATTTTTTGGTCTTTCACATTTTTTTAGACCTGGTAATATTTCGTGACATTAGTATACATACTATAATACATAATATACATTTAGTTGCTTCTTTTGTAGCTGCTCTTTACGAGTTACAGTTTGGTTTTCAAAAAATGTAAATTTTTTGGGGGGACCGAAAATTGATGCGCGCGTGGATTTCATCCATATAATCAAATCAACACAGCCTTAACCCGCTTCACATGAATAAAGATATCTGTATGTAGAGGATCTTTGATGCACCTGTATGCTTCATATGGTAACAGGCTGTTTCGCAACAATGCCAGTTCGCAACCGTCAGTTCGCAACAAGGCAAGTCTTTTCGCAACAAGGTACAAGTCGTTTCGCAACATTTTAATGTTGTTAAACTTTATAGCCTGATAGTATTAGAAATCGTATTCCTAACATAATTGTACTGCTTCCACGTAAAAATCTTACCGGGTGCGAAAGACAACCCCGGCGGCAGAGGAACCGTTGATGGGGCCGCATGGACCTGACAGCCCCATGATTTTCATACGCCGGGCGGTACAGTTTCATTCGCGGCGTGCACAGGTAGGAGTATTCCTGACATAATTGTACTATGTTAAGAATACTATTTCTAATACTATTAGGCTATCAAGGTTGATAACATTAAAATGTTGTGAAACGACTTGTACCTTGTTGCGAAAAGACTTGCCTTGTTGCGAACTGACGGTTGCGAACTGGCATTGTTGCGAAACAACCTGTAACCCTTCATATCACTCGTTGAATAGCGTCGTTAGGGGCGTCTCTGTGCTCTTTTTTGTCTTACTTTATCCCTACCGTTGACTGCAAAGCAAAGAAAAGCGGTGCCACAGTGTCCGATAACAGTGCAAACTTCGAACAAACATTACGGCAGTCGGGCAGGTTTCTTCCTAAAAGAATGCATTAACATTTGTGCCATCAATTTACCAATAAAACGACATCTTCTTATGGTAAAAAAAACAGCCTATTCTCCTTTTTTTCACCATCTTCTCGTTGTGAAAAGGGAGCCCGTGACGAGTTTTTTTTTCTCCGTTTTCGTCAACGTAAAAAAACACTTTATGGTGAAAGATTGTAAGAGATATATAGTGGGTGTTTTTACATTTTTACACTACTTTAGGTATCTTGTATGATATAGAGTAGAAACATGAAATTAACCAACAGAATACTGTGTATATTGGACACCGAAATAATTTTCAGCGCTACAAAAATGGGATAAGAAATCAGTGTTATTTCTCGAGACTTTGTCTAATATCACTTCTAACAAAAGATAATTCCTATGTTTTGACGTCTTTGACGTGAAACGACCACTGAACCATATCTGTGTTAGCATATTTTGTATTTTGACAGGTGTTTTAACATCTATAGTAAGCATTGCATATGTTATGACAACGCGCGGTAAAACATGCGAACAACACACGTCAGCAAATTCAAACAAAAATTGTCGTTCACCTGACAATAAGTTTGCTTAGGTCTATATGTATTGTAGGTCCCAAGCGTGTTCAGGACGTAGGCACAAGCTCCCGAAAATAACACATAGCAAACCATGCTGAATGATAGACAAAAATTAGATTTGGGGAGGGGGGCTTCTTGAGATTTGTCCCGCATTTCGGAGTTACAGTTACAGCGGTGTCTTATAACGTAGTTTTTCTTTGTTTTTATGTCACTCTGTTCCTAATCAATGGTTATTTTCTCTCTTTTTATTACCATTCCTAGTTTGAAAATACAAATCTCAAGCCTTCCGTGGAAATTCTGAGAGATTTGTGAACTATAGGGGGGCCCCAAAGCCCTTTTCCGTAGAGCGTAATCGGCGGTTTTAATTCTACGTACTACGTAGCGGGACCACTAGAATTCAGCGTAGAGCGTAATCGGTGCATTTTGCGTCGAGCGATATTCGCCCCTTTAATTTAACGTATTACGTAGAAGCTAACCGGATTTTACCGTACAACGTAATTCATATTAATTTTTCGTCAATCGTAATCAAAGTTTTATTAAACTTAACTAGTCTACCGGCAAATTTTACCCGCGAAAATGCTGGAAATTGCGTTTCAAAGGGTCCAGATTTCACAATTTCGCCGGACATTTCTTGCTATGGCTCAACACTTCGGCACTGGACATGGTAAAATATGTTGCGGGAGCGTTGTCCCCCAACTAGTAGAAATCTTTGTACCGACCTTAGCTAGATAGCTTAGTTAACAAGCAAAACGTGCCCCTTGAATGCAGGAAATGGCATTTCAGAGGGTCGAGATTTCAATTTTTCTCCGGGCGGCCCTTGCCAATGCTTGCGCGGGTTGGGCCTCCGGCGCTCACGACTCTCCGGCGCTTGTCGCCCTCAAAGACGTTTCTCTGACAGAAATGTCATTACATTGAGCATAGGGTCTGTCAGCAAAATTTTTCCCTCAAAATGCAGGAAATGGTGTTTCAGAGGGTAAAAATTTCCACATTTTCCCGTACCTACCTTGCGACAGTTCGACTGTTCGTGCTTTCGGCACTCGAAATCTGAAAATGATGTTTGGGGGCGTTGCCCAGCTTAAAGCTAAAACCATCTAATTGGGTGCTATTTAACTTAGCTTAGTCTGTGAGCAAAATTTGCCCTTCAAAATGCATAAAATGGCGGTTCAGAGGGTTAGGATTTCACAATATTCCCGGGGGAGCATGCCCCCGGACGCCCTAGGATTGTCGCGCCTCCGCTTTCGGTGCTACAAGTGCTGAAAATTACGTCACATGAGAAATTTGCTGTCGCCCCCTTTGGCCAGCAAGACGTCCTTAGAAGTTAAGTTTTAATCTTATTGATGGAATTATCAGTTTTGTTTAGATCTCATCTTCACATGTTCTGCCGTCGGCGGAGTTCAGCCAAAAGACAATAAATATTTGCATAATGCATTATGAAATTTCGTAATTTAGCGTAGAGCGTAATAAAGTGTCCATAATTTAGCGTATTACGTAGCCGGTCCTCCCGAATTTAGCGTAGAGCGTTGTCGGTACCCCCCCTTGGGGGCCCTCCTATAGTCTATATGTAGAGTCGCATAGTCATGTGTGGTTTTTTTTCCGTTGCTTGTTGTAATTGACATGATGAGTATGTAAATACTGATAAGAACAAATAAAGGCCTGAAATAGCTATCTATATCACACAGTGCCTTTGCAAGCGCCTTTAGGAGTCAAAGGGGGTTTTGTTGGGTGTGGGAGGGGGGCACTGTTAGGGAGTCGGGGATGGTGCATTTCTGTGAGTGCGAGGGGGCATTGTTGGGATCTCGAGCAGGGAAGGTGCACTGTTGGGACTGAGAGTGAGGCGCTTCAGTGAGTGGGACAGTCTCCAGGCAGACGGACGTGCCAGCCGAATAAAAAGAGAAGAATGTGGCCAAATAAGGACAAATAAGTTCCTATGAGTTTTCAGTCATTTTTTTGGAGTCTATCCAGCTAGCGAACAGTTCACTCTTAGGCCAATTAACTCCTACTAGACTTTTATTCCTAACTTGGCAAAATTCCCCTGTTACTATTCGGCCAGGCTGGAGTCTGGTAGAGACTTAATGACTTTCCAATCAGAGGTTGGTGGGGAAAATCGTGACCTTTTCCTTATATGCCGTATTTTTCGACCAGCCTCCCCATCAAAAAATAGATCATTCTCTTGTGTTTCTAGATATCATCATTAGCAACTCATGTAGTTAAACTGTTCTGTATGTATTGTATGTACAAGTTGCCACACATTGTAACCTTTACAGTTGTCGTGCACAAAAATTCTAAAATTCTATAAGGGAAAAGGTCACGATTTTCCCCACCATTACTTCTGCTTGGAGAGTAGGAGTGGGATTGGGTCGTTGGTAGGGGCGTTCTGCTTGAATGCACGGCTTCTTTCTGTTAAACACGCGCGCTACCCTCCGTCCGTCATGCCGTTGACTCTCTTTACCAGGCTGTCATACCTTCTTACATAAAGACAGTTCCTCCCGACCGTTAGTCATCATGCGTGGTAAACAAACCAAGAAACCATGGCAACGGTAGCCCCACCCTCCTCACACATACCACAATAAAACTTTTCTTCCTTGCTAGAACAAAAATCACTAGCCATGCCTCATACATACCCCCACCGATTCATATGATATGACCTCAACCCTGCTTTGCAACAAAAATCACAGACAGGTCAAAGCCGAAGAATGTGGTTGCCTAGAGGGTGTCAATGTTTACAACGACTGAAAGCACCTTTTACGTATCAACATACAAACAGATCCCTTTGTGAGACAAAAGGTAAATAGAGAGGTGAGGTGTGCATTACACAGGCTACCTATTCAAAACGTCTAGCTTAGTGACATGAGACAGCATTAGGATCTTACCCTCAGTGTGTGCAGGTGCTTCGAAGCCAGCCGGACTGTCTCCTTTTTTTTTCTACCGTAACCACGCAAATGTAAGAACCGCTTTATTTTTTTCTCTTTCAAATCTATCTAGCGTAGTACTTAGTACATTATATATTTATATATATACGCTAGAAAGTATAAGACTCCACCAGGCTTCCCTACAGGGTTTGGGCGTAGAATTCAGCAAAATGAACCAAAAATTGGTAAGGAGAGTAAGTCGGCTGAAGGTTCTCCATTTTCTTCTTCGGGCAAAGAATCTTTGTAGTTGCTAACTAGACCACGTGATAAAACTTCTATCTATAGCCAGCGTAGTAGGTCTGGTAGAAAGTAAGTGAGAATGCTTCAGATCAGTGTTAGGCGGTTGTTAGGGAGTTTGTAGGGGAATTTCGTATTTAGAGTGCTACAATCGTCTGTGGTATGTTTTCTCGCAGCCATTTCCTCTTCCTCTTTCTTGAGATATGAGCCCTCCTTAACTCTTATAGCCGGCGTAGTTATGTCTGGTACAAGGAGGGAGTATTTTTCTGCGCTAATTGTGTGGGTTGTTAGTTGGTTGGAGAAGGGAAGGCTCAGATTTAGAGTGATACGATCGCCTGTTGTATGCTTTTTACCGCCATTTCCTTTCTTGATAAAGTTCTGAAAGCCCAGAAAGTGATATCAGCAGAAATTTATGATTGAGTTCCTCTTATGATTCTCCTTTTTTTAAAACCTGAAAGTTTAAATGATTTGCTAATTGACAAGTTAATGAAAAGGCGCAGTCGCTACTTATCCCATTTTAACCGTTAAAAACTAGGCCACACCCAAGTAACCCGAGGAGCTCAAAATGGCGCCACTACTACGCCTAAAATAGAAAAGGTTTCTGGTCTGGGGGTAAATTCTTAAACTTTGTGCGTTTAAAAATTAGACTTCACCAATCATAAAAAGTCGTCATGTGTGTTGATTTTGGGCCGAATACATGAAATATTTTTTTTTCTACGAGCAATTTCTTTCATAAGAATGAAAATGGGTTGACAACAAAAGGTGGAGGGAAAAAAAGAGAGCGATTGTGGCTTTATGTAAAAACCCATGATCCTGTTAACCAGGATGCGATTTCTTTTGATTATCTTTTGAATTCAAGAAAATTCCGACTAAACAAGGTTTATTCTATGACTAATTCTTCTGCTTGTCTAATAGTAGTCATTATTGAAGAAATAAACTATCTGTCGTTGTTTTGTTTTATCATTTTTTGTCTGTATTCGAGTGCTTTCCGTTTGTCTTTTTGGACGAGCAAAAAAAAAAAACTATGACTGAGTAACATAATGTTAGTCCTGACAAACGTTGCTAGGTACACAAATATACGTACTAAAAAGCTACTGTTTAACAAAATGCAATCCTAGCCAACTTTTCGTGGACTTAAACAGAAATTGCAACTGACGCTTCTGTCGTATTTTATGAATATATCAACTGAGTACAAATATAGATATAAAATATCATGAAAATATAAAATATGTAAAAAGATATCTAAGGTACTGTCCATGGTCTACAAAAAAGGTCTGATGACCTTTACATAAAAGCCCGCGTCCTTCTCAAAGCGCGTTCCCTGCCTTGCTTTTTCTGATCTCGCGAGGATTCCGTTGATTGGCGAGAGTTAGGCAACTCTCGTCAGACCAACGAATCCACGCGAGAGTTTTTAGTGCCAAGTCTCACATTACTGGATTACGTTACTAAGCTATGTCCATATTCAAACTGGCGTAGAGATAACAAAAGATGCGAAATTAAAAGCTTCCAAGTAAAACTTATCATTATGTCTGCTAATTAACATTGATCTTTGAGCATAAAATTTACGTTTTGGCTTGTTTTTACAGAACAACAAAAACTCCAAAGATGAGGACCTTCCTGGTAGCAATTCTTCTGTTTGCCTTCGCTTACGGTAAGTCATTCTCATACTATTCTTTGTGTTGTACTGTTGATGGTTTGTACATGATATGAGCCGGCTTTCACACGTTTCGGGGCTTACCGGTCAAAGAAAACAACAAGAGCGAAGTAGAGGAGAGTTTATAATAATCCCAAGTTTTACAGTCAATTGTACAGAGACAGTTAGACTTGTAGGATTTTAAACGCCAGTGGGAGTAGAATACTCCACCAAACAGATTTCCTTGTGGCGAAATGGACCATTGTTTTGTGTGTCGTCCATTCACAAGTTTTTACTGAATCCGGACCTGGACCTGAACCGGGCCTTGACCTGAATTTTCTATAACCGGTACCCACCCCTATTTTCGACTATACTACATATAAAACAGCTTCATCTTTTTATGTTATATGTACCGATTGTATTACACAGAAACCGCCCTGGCCCAGACCACGGCCGCCGCCACCACCGCGGCCGCCGGTACGGCTGCAGCGACCACGGCAGCAGCAGCCACCACCGCGGCCGCCACCACGCAGTCCGGAGCCACCATCGTCGCCCACGCCGTCGAGATGCTCCTCATGCCATTCCTCCTGGCAGTACTAGCCTACTTCCGCTAGGTGGCGCGCTGTACCCATCACCTGTAGCGACCGAGAGAGTCGGCCTGCTTGCTGGATTTGATTTTTGTTTTACCGATAGAATGTAAACAATGATTGCAATGTTTGTAAATCGTTTCGGAATGATTCAATTGTGGGTACACATTAGGAATGCCCTAAGGATTCATACAAATGACTCCAAGTTTTAGCAAAATGTACTGGGAAGGAGATTACAGGAGATTGCATTTCGCGGGCTTTTATTGGCCGTTCGGTAAAACCGTTATGTTCTTTGTTCTTTCAAATCTTGCCCTCGATATGCCTGATATCGTTCTTTTTATCCGGTTATGACAGGGCCATAACTTATTCAGCATAACATTACTCTCACAAAGGACTATGATCTTATCTTCATACTTGTACATTACATATGTATATTCTCTTCATAGCATAGTTGAGAGCGTATACGTACTGCTGTAATCACTATTGCTGTTTGCCTGCAATCTGTAATTCAAATCTAACGGTTTTACCCATGACGTCAGTTGTACATAGGCAAGAGCTTGGATGACGTATGTATCAACTGTACCCTACATGATTTAGTACGAGACGTTGCTAGTCCGGACTGTGTGTAAAATTATATCTGATTTGTCATCAGTATTCGTGTGTGTTTGTATGTGTGTGTGTGTGTGTGTGTGTGTGTCTGTGTGTGTGTGTGTGTGTATGTGTGTGTGTGTGTGTGTGTGTGTGTGTGTGTGTCTGTGTGTGTGTGTGTGTGTGTGTGTGTGTGTGTGTGTGTGATACTTCAAATTCCAATCGCTATACATGCATTGACACACATAAAATGCAACCACAAAGATTTTACCACTCTTTTTTGTTAACCATATTTCCTGCAAAACTTAGACTAGCGCTACAGACAGAAATACAATGAAAACATAACACCTAAAATGCTCAAAATGCTCTTCAACCATTTGCTGGG
Organism: Branchiostoma floridae; assembly: GCF_000003815.2. Taxonomy (NCBI): domain Eukaryota; kingdom Metazoa; phylum Chordata; class Leptocardii; order Amphioxiformes; family Branchiostomatidae; genus Branchiostoma; species Branchiostoma floridae. The sequence goes on from NC_049997.1 coordinate 16,053,345, forward strand.
ATATTGTTTTTTTAAATGTCACTAAGACAACGAGTCCATTACGACCATCAACAAACCGTGAGGCATGTGACACCGCCCACTGTTTGTTTTTCAAGGCTCGTCTGACTGAAATGGGTCACACAATCCGCTTGTTTTGGCGCGAAAACACGGTTACCAAGGCGGGCCAATGAAAATACTGTTTGCATGTGACGCCACGTCTGTTGTCTCGTTGTAAGCCAATGAAAGAACACAATAAAAGCAGGGCGGAAAAAATTGCCAGTGATTCATTGGCAACCGTAGTATAGATGCCTTAGAAAGAGGGAGGAAGACAAAGAAAGGAAGAAAAAATCAGGACAAATTAATCTTGAATAAGAGACGGTATTCATAATCAAGCCAACGTGCTCTAAGTTGTGCTAAATAACGACTGAGTCTGATCTAATATGATCATAAAATTTACACAAAAGTTGTTTTGGCTCAAAAGCCCACATGATACCAAAAGGATTTGAACGTTAAGGTTTTCTTTTATTACTGACAAAATTAGGAAGGAAAGTTTCGACATTGGAGCGATAGGTCCGTCGAACGTGTACGTTCTTCGGACCTGCCTGATGAGTCATTAAGTGATGCTAGACGCTGGCGGTCATAGAGGGCCTCTAGCGGATGGTGACGTATTGCAGTTATAAATGTTCTAATATCGTTTGACTCGTCATATGTGGACGATATTTTTCAAATTGCTTAAAGAACAACTGTAATTTAAAAATACAGCAAAACATCTCCAGCAAAACAACGTTTTTTTTAATTCTATGTCAAACTAGATTTATGTTTCCTCATTAACCCTAAGGTACAGCAAAACATTTGTATGAGACCATAAATGCTCTTTCTTTAATAGACAATATTCTTGCAGTGTCGTTCACTGGATTTGACCTTGACAAGGTCTGAAGACAGGAACCTCTCTTTCTAAGGTCAGGGTTGAACATGTCCGAACAGTAGTGGTTCCTGTGTGTAAATGAGAGAAAATGACTGAATAACGATTTGAACACTGACCTTGTTAGTCGGGTCCCTGAGTACTAATCGCTGTACCTAATCGTGCGACATTGCAACAAGTCTTTTAATTCAACTGGAAAATCTATAAGGCCCGACTCAGCGAACACGTAAGCTTTTGATAAGATACATTGACAAATAAAAAAAAGGTTCGTGAAAATCTCGTACCTTTTTGAAAAGTTTTTAATTTCGGAGAATTTCATATGCCTTTTTGTAAACACTTATTTTGTGAAGAAGTTGTGTGATGGGCTTCGAGACTTAACTAGTGTGTGAAAGATAACTTAGATATCCTCTCAAGACAAACCGAAAATAAAACATACACGTGAGGTAATACACAAATCTTACCACGGCGTTGTCCATGTCCCTGGGACATGGGGGACTGGGTATGTCGAACACGGAGGGGTCCCTGATGCCTTCAGTGATGTTGGTAAACCCAAAAATGGTCACATACGAATCTGAAAAGGAGAGAAGTAGACAACATTGGTCCTATAAATGAGTCACCTGTCACGAATGCTTGAGTGTATACCTATGACGTGAATGTTAGTGTGGCATCAGCAACGGGCTGGGATGCTGGGGTCTGGTATCCAGGCTAAGGCCACAGCAAGTAAATTTTATAGATGACATCCTCTGCAGACTGCAAAATAATGAGATAGGGCAAAGAAAAGATAGCAATCTTTTAAAATAGACACCATGAAAGTGGCGACAAAAATTGAAGTGACAAAATGTGGCATCACAACCAACAAGGCATTCATTCCTGTATTCAAGAAGTACACTAGTGTGGTAGACTGGTATTACTAACCATGTTGGCAACTACACTTCTGGCTTCCATATTGGTGTCACTCGTGCAACTACTAGTATAGTATCCAGTAAGTTTCACTTCTACAGTCAAGGCTATCTCTCTAGTGTTGATGCTACATATAGAATACAACACGGTGTATTCCGTATCGCCCAAGGTATCAGCCCGACCGCGGGTCGGATCGCCCGAAGGCCGGAGGCCGGAGGGTGATCCGACCCGCGGGAGGGCTGAGACCGAGGGTGATGCGGAATACACCGTGTTATATTTTATTTATGTCATACCCACCTGAAAAAACACTGTTTTGATGCGAAATGCGCCAGAAGTTGAACAAATTTGTTGCCCTCGAAAAAAAAATTGTTGCAACAGTAATGTTCCAACGTCCGAATCAGGTATTCGAACTTTCGATGGCGCCGTACTCGGCCCACTCGAAACAGTTCGATTTATTCGAATGGAGCCCGTGTGATAACCCCGGGCCGTACGGAAAGTTACCAGCCGGTCCGGAACACCCGTATCGAACGTTTTCGCGTCACAGGTATGACATAAATACAATTATTAGGTTACAACACAACCTATATACCCATTTGGGTCTATCTGAACATCCATGAAGAAGAAAGAAATCTTTTCTTTTTTTCTGAAATCAGGCAAAAATTAATGAGCGCGCGGATGTCATTCATAAAATTTACTTGCTGTGGCCTAAGTCCTCTTTGGTTGAGGAGTGGTCATTTGAACATTTTAATACAATAGAAAGTCCATTTACGCCCCCACCCTTCAAACAAGGTACTAACGGACAACTCTCACCATAGTACTGTGTCTGTGAAACAGGTAGACAGTCGGGCATGGTAAACTGCATATACCCGTTAAAGCCAGGAAGGAAATTGCCCAGGTCGTACTGTTCCACCACGAGTCCGTCCGGTCCACCCATCTCGAATGTTGCAATCGCGGTGGCGTTATCTGTCAAACATTATTGTCCCTGTAGTATAGGCAGCTTGGTGGTACTAAAGCGATGACTAGTAAACTATGACGGTACTGCAGCCATCAAACTTTCTTTTGTTTACCCACAGTTCTTGTGTTAATTCCTTGCTCACAAAATTAAAGCTTAACAACAGAGAAACCTACTTCAATTCCGTTGGCATGGACAGCATGGAAGTCAATAGACAGTTCAAGGGCTGCACTACCGCCATGGTTTACTAGTCGGCGCTACAGTACCGCCAAGATGCTCAATACTTCAGGTAAAATCTGGGAATTCTAACAGCTCGCTGATTGACAGCGGTAGGTGCAACAACAACACACTAGGAAATTGTTTACTCGTACAAATTATGTCATCTACTAATAGTTTTTCCAGGACATGAATTACATTTGAATGCAAATCGTAAAAAAAAAACACGTTCGATACAACTTTGATAATTCTTCTACAACATAATTGTGAAAGCTTCCATCTTGCTAATGTAATTGTACACACATCGGAGAATGTTGTAACTTTTGAATTGCGCATTGTGTGCATGCATGCATGTGCACATTTCTCACAATATGCCGCCATCTTGGACCCTATCTAAAGCTTCTGACGTCACCTACATTTGTGACGTCATCTACACATGTGACGTCATATACCCACACTAGACCAATAACATGAGTCCTACCTGGTCCCTGCATACGTACCTGGTATGCATCTCGGCATGGAATATGGCCAGGGATTGGTGTAGCATTGTCCTCCAGTAATCATGTACAATAGACCCTGCATGGAAAGAAAAATATTTAGACAACCCATGACATGCTTATCCTACATTTGAAATTAAAGAGATTCCCATATTCTATAATTTGCCAGTGCAGTTTTGGACATCGCCATTGTAAATGAATTTGAACGTGTGATGACTGATCCCCATAGCCTCTTCCATGCTCAACAGGTCGATGAAAATAGTAGACTTTGGCAAAATAGACAGATAGTATGAAAAAGAAGGAGTACAGTTTGCGACCAGCTAAGGCCTCTGGTGTGTTATCTGTCTATTAGGTAAATTTCTTTTATTCTACCGCCACGTGGAGCCGTGTAGAGGCCAAGCACACTTAAAACAAGGTAGCAACAAACATCTGCATGAACATCAACATCTAATATACCTTCATGCCCTAAATGTTTTTTTTCGCAAAACCTGTCACATTTCGTAATTGACAGGGACCATGAACATAGGCTAAATTGTGAATTTTAAATGGCCGCCATGTTACCAACCTTGCCGTAGTCTTGCACTTGTCTGCTGCCTGTTTCTGGATACACCAGAGCGATCTTCTTCCTGTCAAAGTCGTACGACTCGATGGCGTAGCTTCCCGTGACCTCTATTGAACATGAGATGTAACCCGGTTTACCTTTGAGTGACCCTTAAGGTGGATTCACACATGCGTATATATTCAAGTCCGTTTGAGGTGCGTATGAAGCTCTTAGTCTCCACCAGGCTCCACAGGTCGCGGAAAAAATAGTACAAATTGGACAAACATAGATACATAACATGCCAGATGAGTTAGCTGACCGAGAAGTATGGTTAGCGACCCATCTAACTCGTTTGACATGTAACCTATTTACGTTTGTCCAATTTCTATTATTTTTCCAGTGACCTGTGGGGCCTGGTGGAGGTAAATACTCCCATGCGCGCCTCATACGGACTTAGATATTTACGCACGTGTGACCCCACCTTTACCGCTTTCTTTATGACGTCAACTGGCGAAAAGCGGTCGATTTGAGCATTTCATGGGTGCGAACACAAGGGGCGAAGTACAGTCTCCTGTTTGACTGGTCTGTTGGTAACTGGAGCCCACTGTTACAAGCAAACAACAGATCAAACAAAGAAAACAAGAGCTATGTGACACTCACAAAATGTCACCATTGCTTGTTCAGAACACGAGATAGTAGAATACGCTGCAGTACCAATGAAACCCATGGGGGGGGGGGGGCAAAATATAATCATGTCTAGCTTTTGTTACACCCTACCAGCACACCAAGTCTGAAACCAATCCACTTAGCTGCTTTTTAGTTATATTGTTGACACACAAACACTAACACGAACACGTGCAGGCACACACGCACACGCACACGCACACACACACACACACACATACACACACACACACACACACACACACGCACACACACACGCGCGCACACGCACACACACACACACACACGCACACACACACACACAAACACACACACGCACACACACACACAGGCGCGCGCGCACACACACACGCACACACACACACACACTCACACGCACGCACACACACACACATACTTACACACAAATGCTACTGAAGATTTAGCCTCCGTGGAAATTTCACGAAGATAACAAACTAAAGCCCACACAACTCACGGACTTTTCCCGCCACCGCTTTGGTTTCTTCTATGCCAACGAAGCTCTCCCACTGCGCGGGTGTACAACACTGTTCTCCTTGTACCACGGACACAGCCAGCAACAGTGCTTGGTGAAAAGAAAGAAGTGAAAGACATGGTTACAAAGTTATACGTGTACGAGGGGCGATCAATAAGTCCCCAGCCTGACCCAGAAATGATAAAGCACAGATTTCGAAGCAAGTATGAAATCTTTTATGAATGTGTACCAAATCCAAATTATTGTGACCATTGCTTTGCAGGCGACACAAAGTAACTGTAGGTAAGAGAGAAAAAAAAAACATTGACGATCATTGACAATTGAGCTTTGACCTGAGTTGTGCGGTGGGGAAATGAAAAAGGGAATTTACGATAAAGCGCCTTTTCTCCAAATTTTGGTTCAAATCTGGAGAATTTTGCAATTGGGTTACTTCTTAAGGTAGGGTCTAAGCTTTTCCCATTGTGGTCAAAATGTGTGCAGTACTAGTAGTTGACACACATATTAGCCTGGAATCCAGCCGTGTT
>NC_049997.1:16059152-16084152 GCF_000003815.2 Branchiostoma floridae
AAAGCACAACACGGCTGGATTCCAGGCTACACGTACACATATATACGCGTAAGTATAAATTGAGTTGTTAGGTCCTGCGGATGGATATTAAAGAAAACTGTGGGTTGTTTTTTTTTAGTTTAAGCCGGTAGACCGTGCTTTTGAATGGTCATAAAGAAGATCTAGAGAATATAACTTTCTGGTGGGGAAGAATGTTAAGACTGAATTTGGGGTTAGTAGTTTTAGTCAAAGACTTATTTTAGTGCATTTGAACATGGTTTCTCGTATAACAAGTTCGAAATATGGTCTCTGACCCGTATACTGTTAACACTGTACACAAACCAAATAGGGTTATCTTTACGCTGTGTATATATAACGGGGCCGCGCTAAGACGGTCCCCGTCGTAAGACGGCACGGATTTTTTGCTGATCTTATCGTCCATAAGTACACCGTGTTTGTTACCACTGACTATGCTGATTACAAAGGTAAATAAACCAAGTCCATGCACACAACTTTAATTTGCATTCCAAGTATACTTTAACATAGTTACTTCATGTTTTTTTAAAAACAGAATTCTAACAGTAAATTGTTGACAGTGCTGAATCACTGCAGTCACCGGCCTCTGCGTATTGGCGGCTCGTGTCGCTAACTATACGAACTCTTCCAAGCAGTCACACAACTGCCATGATACACATAAATAAAGCTCCATAAAACACTATGAATGTCTTGAAATGTTTGTTGAGTAGAAAAGCAACCAAAAGGAAGCGACATAAACATTGCCACCATTGTACTCCTAAGGGAGTGTGGCCGTGAAGGGACTAGAGAACGCTCCAAAGATTTATTTGACTGTAACAAATGATTCGTGCTGTCTATGAAAATAAGGTTTGATATAGAGATGTAGATGATATTTTCATATAATCAGACAGAGTTTTGTTGATGTTGGCGGTGTCGTTTTTTCGTAATGGTGTTTTTAGTCGGGCATTCACAATCAGTGCATTTAGCCCATTGCCCGTAAAAACATCAGCTGGATTGTTCTAGGTACAGCCTTCCTCATGTGAGACAATAAGTACATACAGTCACGATTTTACTGTCAAAAGAAAGCTAAAATATCATGCTATTAATTTTTTTCTGTGTACTTAAATTTACCACTTACTTCTGAAGAGAGCAAAATGTAAAAAAAGCGTACCAAGTTTGGCACACTGTCCAGCGTAGCACAAAATTGGAAGGTTACATACACGAAATTGTCTCACAGTGTTTGCCGCTTGTAACACGCAGCGCGAAAGGTTCATGATTCACATGAATGCATTTCTTATTCAAGTATGTTGTTCAAGTCTATGTGTAAAAAAATTCAGTCATCAAAATTTGACCACTCTCAGGCAACTAGCGATGGAGCGCCATGAGTTTGAGCGCAAGAACAAGCGTACCGTGTTGGGGCACCCCCCGTTACATTACAAAGTAACTGTAAAGGGTGGTTCACACGTGCGTATATAGTCAAGGCCGTATGAGGTACTAGGTCCGTATGAAAGTTGACCATGCGGGAGTCATATGCTCCACTGCAGCCCAAAGTCAAGTCAAAGTCCTTCCCGCGCCTAATGGCGCATAGGGCGGCACCCATCTCCGTTTCAGTAGCCCTGGGCCACACAACTTTTTGCAATCACTGCAGCAGGGGGCTAGTCCACTGGTATTGGTGTGTACCCAACTTCCATACTCTTTACCGAATGCTGAGTGCTAAACAGAGCTCGAGAAAGTAGCATGTACCATTTTAAAGTCTTTGGTATGACTCGGCCGTGGATCGAACTCACGACCTACCAAATGCAAGGCGAGCACTCTACCCACTCAGCCATTGCAACGGTCTGTTTTACTGCAGCTGGACACTTTAAAAATAATAGAAATTGGACAAATATAGACAGATAACATGTCCGAGAAGTTAGCTGTCCGAGGAGCTGGTACTGTGGTTTGCGACCAGCTAACTCGTTTGGTATGTTATCTATCTATCTATATTTGTCAAATTTCAATTATTTCTTTTAGCAATTTGTGAAGCCTGATAGAGGCTTAGACTTTCATACGGACCTCATACGGACGAATCTGTACATGTACGCACGTGTGAACCTACCTTGAGCTAAGGGCTCAACCAGCCATACGTGCAATTTGTCCTTACGTTTTTTGGGGGAGGCCACGTCCGCCACGTATTTCTGAAAACTTTGAGGCTGTACAGGCAGGCGTGTCGCCCGTACTGGCACTTACGGGGGGCGAATCCGCAGCCCGATGGCACACAGAGTTTTGCCTGCACGTAAAGTTCTACGGCACGTCTGCGAGCTGCAAAATCCGTCGGATTCCCTGCGAGTTCGTACGGAGGCGGTACTTACCACTTATGGTTCCCAAAAGATTGCCCATATTTGGCGCCACGTACGGCGGGTTTTGTCCTTAGCTTTAGGACTTACCGACTGCGATGAACTTCAGCATTTTTCGAAAGGAGAAATCCAATATGGCGTCAGGCAAAGATGTTCAGTGGTATGAACCCACGTAAAAACTCGTCTGCTTTTTAAAGGATCAGGCAACGACCTACTGGACTTTCACCTTATGACGTCAATACCATTTGCCCTCTAGAAGATAACCACTAAGCAGCCACATGAAAACTGCATCTGTGCATTTTATAAGCATTGTGACGTCACACTAGGCCATGTTGATTTGGTTATATGGATAACATTCGCTAGGAACCCAAAAGCTGATACGAACGTGAGATTCATAAAAAAAGTTGCAATTGCCTTAACTATTAAGTCTAAGTGGTCAGGAATATACGGGATGGGTACCGATACATTTTTTTTCTTGTTAGACCGGACTGGAAACCGGACCTGAAAAAATTCAGTGCACCAGATGTTGGACCGATTAGAAATGAACAGATGATACCGGCACTACTGCGGCAGGCTTATTGGTCCAAGAAATTTGAAACTACACGATGTAGAGGGGAGTTGCAAGTCATTTTTATCAAGTTTCTGTAGTCAAACTTGGTCTAACTTAATAAAGGTAGTTATAACTTATAATTATCGTCGATAGTCTGACCAAATGATTGTCTTCATTTTGTTCTTTCACATTTCTTTTTTGACCTTGGAATTGTCTATGGAATTTAATGACATTAGTATCCAAATTTTTTTTTTATTTTCTTGCAGCCTACCTTATAATTAGCTCATTTTACAGCTGATTTGTGTTTTTTTTTTAAACGGTCGAAAAATAAAACCGTATGCGGATGTTATCCATATAATCAAATCAACATGGCCTTAATACCAGTAATGTTTGAATAAACCTTTGTTATCAGAAACGCTAGCGTTGCAAATCACAGTGTTTGCTGAGCTTGAAGGTCGGCACGCGATATAGAAACATTCTAGCGGTCATTATCACTATGTGCCCTTTGTGATAGGGCAATGACCCTAATTGACGCAGGCGCAGAAGTATTTTAGCCTATTTTCCACTTTTAGCAGGAAAATGTAAGTAACATTTCATATTGGTGAGAAAGTGTAGGTTGCAGATGTTCAGATTTGGCCAAAAAACTAGGTTTTGATCCATCTTTTTGGCCTGTGCTGACCCCTAATTTGAAGTGCTCAATTGAAGAATTGAACGGTGGAATATATTGCGCTGGTCAGCAAGTTTAAAAATTAGACTTTTGGACACTTGAGATAGCGGGCTGCTGTGTGGGGTGAGTTCTTATGACCTGGAATGTTCACGGATGAGATTATGACACCCTGATACAGATTTCCATAAGTGTTAACTGCTCTGATAGCAAAACAACTACAGGAATTTACATATAGTTGAATAATGAGTCCATAGTGAGGAGGTTCGACGCCTCTAAATTTATAGAAGGGCGCACAACCAATTTACAAGCAATTTGATGTATTGAACTTCAGGATATGATCAACGAAATATCAGAAAATGGGGAATAGATTTGTCGGTTCGCCTTTGAATAAGATGGAATTTTACCTGGCCCCCCAGCGGAAGTCAGAAAACTACAGCCGACACACAGGCAGTGCTCGGTATTGTAGTACCAAGGCACTGATAATGAAAAGCTGAAAAAAACATCGTACTCCATGTAAAATTGTACAGTAAACTGATGTACTCCTGTATGTACCATTCAGCAAAGTTTCAACCTCGCATTTGCACAAAAAAGCATAACTACCGGCCTTTGTGGTGCACTACTTTGTGCCTGGACTACTTTTCAGGACGGAGGTTGCGGATGACTATTGTGTTATGCCAAAGGTAGTAGTAGTAGGCTCTCCAAAAGCATCTCAGTAACTTAATAGCGCTTCTAGCAGTTCTTCCACTGGCCGAGGCCCTAAAGAAAACGATTCCCATTCTCTTCAAGTTAGGAAAGTATGCAAGTGAGAGAGCGATTAAGAGAAAGATCAGTAAGTCACATATTCACAAACACACACACACGCACACACATACACAAAAGTGCATACAATACACAGACACGTACGCACATAGTGCCACATACACAATATGCACACGGAGGTGTAAGGGACAATCCAAATAATATAATGTACTCTTTGACTCATAAAGTCAGTTGCCATCTAATAAGACAATCGTGAAACAGTCAATCATAAAAATCCTATTGTGATATATATAGTTGTGTGCGTTCATGTTTTCTTAGCTTTAACTGATTACTGAAGAGTGATTGACTTTCACTTTATTCAGCTTACGACAAGAACAACACATAAGAGTAATTGAAATTGCTCTTAATCTGTTATAATTTACGTTAAAAGTGCTGATCAATGTTTATATCGGACTCTTCACGACATTTTACATGCAAAGTTTCATTGATAAACAGCTTAGCGACACGACTGCAAAGAGTTTGACGTTGCTTCTTGCATTAGCCTGAAGCGCCACCGCGCGGCTTGTTGCATTATTGCAGCCCGGAAAGTCGTGACAGTAAACGGTACAATCCGTCCCTTCGATTGGCTCCTCCATTTCGCGGCATCCCGCACCAACCTGGGTACGAGAGCAGCCTCTCGTGAACTGCGTAGTTCTGTCAGCTGTAGGAGAAAAATAAATATTGTATAGAGTTATCACAAACAATATCAATGGTTTGGAGATTCAATTTCTATTCTATTCTATGACTTAGGCAATTTGAATATTAGTAAGCCCCCGTCCCAGCAACAGCCCTTGAGCCACACAAATTTTGTGCAATCACTCCAGCAGGGGGCTAGTCCACTGGGATAGTTGTGTGTGTTCAACTTCCATACTCCCTTCATATGCTGAATGCTAAGCAAACAAAGCAGTATGTATTCTTTTAATAGTATGACTCGGTCGGATCAAACTCTGCTGAATGGAAGGTATAGTACTTATTTTGACGTTACGTCTACGTAATATGGATCATGTTCAAATAAAAAAAAGTTTTTAGAGATATTGAAAATAGTTGAAACAGTTTGAATTTTATAGATGTCCTTGTTACTTACCTATTATCTTCTCTTGCACATAACAGTATTTGGCTTGTCCGTCAGTGCACGGCTGAGCTTCGGCCGGGTTTGTGAGGTTTCGGCAACGATCGACATCTTCGGACGAGGAAGGCAGAGAAGTGGCAAAGCACTGAAGGCACTCAATTCCCTTCCCTGTCTTTACTAAAGGATATAGTTCAAGTTTAAGTTTATTGGTAGTAAGAAATGGAAACTTATTCTTGTCAATCTATTACAGAAAGAAATAGACGCATTTTCACAAAAATGCAGTCATTTACCAATTTGAATGAAAGAAACTATTGACAAAATGTTTGATTTGCTGTTAATATTTGCTATTTTACTATGATTATACCCCTTTACTCTAACATTCTTCATGTGTGTGCTTTTACTATTGTTGCTATTATTATCATTAGTATCCATTGTGTTTTTCTAGCTATATCTTTCCTCCATGTGCTCGACTTAGTTCTTCGATATGATTCAATTGATTTATTTGGCTGTATAGTGGGAAATACATTTTTTTTACCCAACTAGAAGGAGGCTATTTTAAGGGCTAGCCCTCGTAACTATACAACACACAAAAACAGAATTAACGATACACGAGGTTTGTTTTTCGAACTAGGTTATACAGATAACGCAAGATACGGATAACTTTGACTACAGAGGTGATCTGTGTTAACAAGCTTGACTAGCAGTCGTACGATCTTTTAGCTGATAAAAAGTTCAACCGAGAAATATGCAAGTCCACAGAACACTAGCATCTCTAAGAAATCTTGCCCCATGACCCAAATACAAATCTCAGTCGTCGGCTCACCTAACGTTGCCATGACGACGGCTATGACGTAAGCGTGTCCACAGTTCACCTGGGAAAGTTTAAACAGAGAAGACAATAGTGCGCGATTTTTGTGTATTGTAAATCATTAGCTTTCAGAGAGCACAAAATAGGAAAGAATCAAAGGCTAGTAAGTAAAGAAGTCATGTATATTTTACAAAATCAAAGCACAAATACGATTTATGGAGTGGTTATGCCAACAACTAGCGCAAGAAAGTAGTTAAAATGATAAAATCTTACTTAAGGTCTCTCGGTAACTTGACTAGTTTGAAAGCACAGGGCGAATCGTACACTAGTACTTGTGAGTGAAAATGTACAAGTTGAACTTTAGAAAGAATTTCTTAGTATCCAAAACACGTTTGTGGGTTGGGCAGGTCGCAAAAAATTTCTTTGTGTTTATACGTCTGAATTCACAAATATACATGGGAAAGACTGTCCATATTTTACCCAATGGCAGTCATACGATACAAGAGCTATATTCTATATGAAAATTGACGAATTAACTGACAGATAGCTAGAAAGTTTTGTATTCTTTAAACTGTATACATACCATTTTTTCGGCACCAATGTGAGTTGTGTTGGTGGGTCCTTCTAAAAACAGCCCAGATTAGAAAATCTACCTGTTGTCATCGCTCTAAAATGGAGCTTATCAGGACGATTCCATTTTAAAAGAAGGGTAAAACACTCACTTAGTTACCGTATATTACATGCATTCTTTGTTTTTATTACGAAATACAATAATTGAAATACTATCTGGTGCTAATATATGAGTATTGTCCTCTTGAGATTCATTAATGTACCAATACATAAGAAAGGCTTCATACGAAGATAGTTGGTATATCCCAACACCCCCACGCAGGATGCACGAATGGTTTGCCCCGTCTTTCACCGTAGCCTACAATAGTACACTGAGAATTCACAGTGCTCTAACCGTACTTGGCAAACATAACATATGTAAATAATTAATCACTACTGCACACAGGTTTTTATGTGAGTCTTTCCACTCAAGGGCCTACAGTTAAATAGACCTACCCCTATCGTCAAAACGGGGATATGCAAATAAGAGATCTGACGAACGTGCAGCCACTGTCTTATTGGTCGAACCGTTAATTGATATTCTCGCATTGATTAAAATTCTAATATTGATGGACAATCAGAAACGATCCATTAAAGCGACCCATTTTTTGTAAAGGGCTTTTTTACGCTTGTACGTGTATTCAGGTCCGTATGATTTCCGTATTGACGAAATTTTGCGGAGAATAAATTGAGCTGTTGTTCACTCTTTATCCACTTTTGCACAACCTGGTCATCTAACCGAAAACTAACATGCCTCAAACTTTTATGAGCATGGTATAGGCCATACGGACCTCATTAAACATATACGCACGTATGAACCCGGCTTAGTGTAATAAGAATGTATACGTATGCTCATCCACTAGAGATAGATAAGATACTTTTTAAAACAAGATATACGTATATATATTATATTGGTTCAGGAAAGACTCCGCAAATAGATTTAAAAAGCGTATACATTGGAAAGCCAAGTTTACTTTATTTGTAACTATAAGTGCTCTCATTAATAGGCTGTAAAGCTTTTCGAAACAATTAAAGCCATCTCCTGGGAGATTGCAACATCTAGAAGGCATTAAAACATTTGAATCCAGTTTAAAACGTGGTAATTTAATAAATTAACTTAGTTAAAACTTAACATACTGTCAAGTCTCTATGCTTTTTCGCTGCCTAGAGAAATACTGATCTCAGATCCCTTTTTGTATTTGGAACATACAAGTCACTACAATAGGAAGCTAGTCCACTATCATCCATATAGGCTCTTTCTCATAAGCTCTTTGTGCTAAGCAGGGATAGCAGTACCTACCATCTTTAATTCAATTTAAATTTAACTATACTATTAGAAATGCCATTGATTGTTTATCAAGGCATTATTAATATGACCATTGCAAGAGTACAGATTATCAGGATCGCAGAGGAACGCAAAGACGACGCACTCCCGGGATCGTCCGTATTGCAGCCGTCAGTCAGACAATATGACGTGCAGACGATGACCTTGTCGGCGTTCTTGTAACATCCGGGTTCTATTCCGACTATGGCGCAACCACGGGTGAAACCAGTCATTTCGTTGTCTTGATACGAAGAAAAAAAATGCACACGGAGTTAACAGACAGACAGACACACACAGAAATAGACATACTCCCCTCTCTCTCTCTCTCTCTCTCTCTCTCTCTCTCTCTCTCTCTCTCTCTCTCTCTCTCTCTCTCTCTCTCTCTCTCTCTCTCTCTCTCTCTCTCTCTCTCATTTTTCATTTCTCTAAATACTCTATCTTTTCTTTCTCTCCCTTATGTACACGTATACGTATTCTTGTGATGCAGGTTTTGCATAACTGCAATTCAGATTTTAATCGCTAGATGTCTCTCTACCATTGACTCTTCTGTTCAGATGGTGAGTGTTATTTACTTTGGCGATTTGCTAATCTCCAAGCAGATACTTCGGCGGCATAAGCTAGCGAAGAAGTACATGTAGTCAGTCAATGAGTGTACATTGACCAGCTTTGCTAGTATTAGCTAAAGATTCAAACAAACAATCTTATGCCACCGAATTATCTGCTTGGAGATTAGCAATTAACAGGAAACACTATCCAAGCAAACAAATATCTATTTGCCCATGTCTGCTATTTTCCAGCGAATTACGGAGTCTATACAGACTACGTTTGACCGTCTTACTTGTTGGAATGGTCCATTTTGTGGAGTAGCAGACAGTCTTCTCGCTCGGACAGTCCTGTGCAGTAGTGTTGTCTACGCATGCCTGGCTTTCCTCAAAGTTGCCACTACATATGACACACTTGATGCCATATGCAACTGCAGAAAATAAGATGACTGTACTAAATATACTGTATAGGGGGAGTATCTATATATCGCACATGTATTCGTCAAATGTGGCAGTAATGTTGTGTCATCATGTACTATTACGGTAATCGGTCTTATTGTAGCTCCCAAGCCGAATGGATTGTACAAAATTCCCCCCACACACATACACACACACACACACACACACACACACACACACAAACACACGCACACAAACAAACACACACACACACAAACAAACAAACAGAAACAAACAGACACACACGTACAAACACACATGCATAAATATATACTAAAAGACACACACACACACAAACATATACAAACGCAGAGAAACATCGACAGAAACACGCACACATAAACATATACCAACGTAGAGAAACAGAGACAGACAGCACATACGCACGCACATACATACACACGCACGCACACACACACACACACGCACACACTCATTTTTTAATTTTTTTTATTTATTCAACATCAAAGTACAAAACAGGACATTGATTAAACAGGTAATACACTCTAGCAGTACGCTAATATTCACATCACCTCTCACAAAAAGGATAAATGACAAAAACAAATAAATGACAATATCAAAACAAACAGTTCACAGCTATTTACATATAAGTCAGGTTACAAGGTAGTTGCAAAACGCTTGGTATGTACAATATATAACTGGGTTAACTGTTAACACTCATTGAAACACACACACAATCATATTACTTACCAGAAAGATAGCTACACAAGACTGCGATAAACAGGAAACCTCTCAAGCTCATATCTTGTCAACAGATATATCGATGACCTGAAAGATAAATTTCAAAAATACATTTTGATAAATAAATAAATAAGAAATTAGATAGCATCATATATTAAAAGCAGCGTAGTATCAATTCGTCAGACTTTGTTGATATCCAAGAGATCATAGGAAGACATTGAAATATACATCACTTAACAAAATTGAAGGCATATACATTTATGATAAAAAAACACGGATAAGGAAAAATAAAACACATCGATAAGCAAACAAAAGAAAACGTACTCAAACAAGTTCTCAACAAATACCAAATTTGGACGGTTAAAAACAACAGAAAAGGGTTGTCATTTTTCTGTTGTTTGAGCATACTCACATGAATAACCAATCCAATAGCATCAATCCTTCAACGATCGGCATTTTATCAAGACAAAACAATTCAAAGACTAGAACTCACCGCTAAATTCCACCTCAGTTTCAGCCTCCAATGCAACCATTAATTTATCGTATTAACTTTAGGCATCAAGCTAACATTCTATATCTCTTGCGAATGAAGAAACGTAAAGAAATACCAACAATCTAATCCTTCAACCTCTTTTATGTTAAAGGAATCCGTACTACAATGGCCGGATACACTCCTTTATATGTCATTCCACTAATATGTTACCCTTTATTCCCAAGGGTCTTTCTATTGATGGCGGTGTCGCACGGTACTGTAAATGCATTTAAGTTCGCGGGGATTTAATTTCGCGCTGGCGGGAAAAATGACTTTACGCGGTGGTTTTAAGTTCGCGGTAGCACCTTGCAATGTTAGTGTTTTACTACCATGGAAAATGTTCGCGGTGGTTTTAAGTTCTCGGTGTGAAGCGGCCACTGCGAAAACCGTGAATATTAATCCACCGCAAAAGTTTCTCCATTTACAGTATTTCTAAAAGGTGGTTCGGAGATTGAATGCTTCTTTTGGTAACCTAGTTACATTGCTTCTATTGTTCGTAGCCCTCCGCCTAATGTGGCGGTGAATAAGATATTAGGATCACGTTTTGTGTCCTTTGAAGTGGGATGACGTGCACTTTACGAGGAAGTACTGCAGTGGAACGCCAGGTGGCGCCACAGTTCTATGGTAGTCACAAGAATAGACCGGTCTCTCTGTACACATCGTTTTGAAGGCAAAATCTTGAAGTGAATTGTGAAAATACGAAAACCTTGAAAGTCTTAGTTAATAAAAACGACAAAATGGCGGAAAGGGAAGATTTATCGAAAGACTTTTGCCATCTGAATAGTCACGCAAACTCTCGCGAGATGTAATTGGAATTTGATTGCGTGACTTCGCTGAGTAATCATACATTTATAATGATAACAGTTCCATTATTGACCATAATGCCTGGAATGTTCTAATCGTCAATTTTTAATTTGAAGGAGCAAAGTGGGTGGGGTGGGGTTCTTAAGATTGGTCACAGTACAGGTTTGATGGTATTTTCCCCATTAGTTAAAGCATTTAGGAGGACGGTCTATAGTGATCACCTGTCTTTTTTGAGCCCATTGGCGCATGGCTGGTCGCTATAGATATGTTTTATTGTAGACCAAGTACTACATATTTAAAGAGGGCTTGATTCTAGCTTAATGTACGTGCGTTCGCACAGCATTCACTTAAAGTCAATTTTTTCCTCCGTATATGATTATTCTATTTGTTCATTTGTACTTGTACTTGACGAACAGTTACCTTGTGTGTGCTTCTTCCAATAAAGAATTTATAACAAGAGAGAACCTCTTTGTTTCAGTATCAATCGTACGGCTCTAAATTCCTTCTTATGGCAATCGTTTTGTCAACTATTTGCGCTATTAGCCTATCCCTATATTATGATCTTCTACGCACATTCCAAACAGTACAAAAGCGGAATAGAAATTATTGCAAGTCATGCCCAACCCTTGCTGCATGCTGAACAGGCTGTTTCGAGTGTTGACCTAATCTGTCTCAACCCTCATATTTATGCCAAACTTCCTGGTAAAACGACGACATGTAAACTGTACACCTTCCGTCATTTCTAGACCGTGTACTATTCACACATTCAACACTATTCACAAAAACCACACTACATCACTACGATAGTACACTTCAAAGTCAAGATTCAGAAAGAGAAAATGACCCACAGTTTCTGTCTTTTCCAACCGGCTCTTGTGAACAATTCTCGGACGATAATTTTTCTTCCCAGTTGGACATCCGTTGGAAATACCATGGGTAGTTTAGCTATAGGTTCTGGTATGTTCCAAAATGTAATAGCACACGTGGCGATTATCACATACTTACTTTTGTATCGGAACACTGAGCTCAAAAGCTGTACAAGCAAAGCGTTTGGCAAACGATTGAACTTGTGATTTATAATTTGTGAGAAAGTTTCGTTCATGTGCATGTGTGGTGGTATTGTTAAAGTACAACAAAGGCTTTGGGTGGGGTGTAAAAGTAGCCATTTTGATAACTGAGGAAGTCATATTTTGTGCGCGATTATACTTGGGCCACAGCAAGTAAATTTTATGGATGACATCCTCTGCAGACTGCAAAAATAGTGCGATAGGGCGAAAAAAAACAAGATGGGTGAAAAAAACAACAAGATGGCTACATTTTCAAAAATAGGCACCATAAAGTGGCGATGTCTGTTGTAACAAGATTGAAATTGAAAAGGATAAAACATGGTATCAGAGCCAACAAGGCATTCATTCCTGTATTCAAGACATGTACTGGTGTGGTAAAAGTGACGCTAGTGTGGTAGACTGGCATCACCAACAAAGTTGGAAGCCACACTCATAGCTTCCATATTGGTGTCACTTTTACAGCTATCCAATAAGTTTAATTTCTAAAACTACAGTCCTGGGAACCTCGCAAGTGTCACTTCTACAAGTACAATTATTAGGCTACAAGACCACATATCTGCTCATTTTGGTACTTTATCGTCATGTTGACCATCCCTGTAAAAGAAAAAAGTCTTTTTTTTCTGAAAACAGGCGAAAATTAAATGCGCGCGCTGATGTCATCCATAAAATTTACTTGCTGTGGCCTTGCTTACTTTTGTTAGTTCAGACCCCTGTAGTTGTTATTGCTACAGAGTTCGTTAAGTTTCCTTGCTGTTTTCAGTAGCAGTGTATTATTTTTACAACCCTTCCCATTTTAATGTAGTCTCTACCAGACTCCGGTCCGGTCGAATATGTAATAGTGGACTTTGGTCAAGTTAGGAATAAAAGTCTAGTAACAGTTAACTGGCCTAGGAGTGAACTGACCGGCCCCAGATAGCTAGATAGACTGAAATCCCACGGCAACTTATTTGTCCCTATTTGGCCAAATTCTTATTGTTTTTTTATCCAGCTGACACGTCTGCTTCGAGAATACCTTTAACTTGCTAGAGACGCCTCCTCCAGGTACATCCCTTGAAGTATGAATGGATAATCCCAACTTTACATAGAAATGACCGAATATTAGAGTTACGTCAGCTGTTTGGGTTTCTTTTAGTCCTTTGCTACCGAACATAACATGCAAACGTCACAAGGCGTTAGATACTGGTACTGATATCGATTTTGAATAGTAGGCACAATCTGCGATCGCCAGACCGAACTGTAAGGTTTGATACACTCATCACTTCAAAAAGGACCCCTATTCTTCAGGGGTCTGTTTTGTACCCTCCCCTCCCCCGCCCAATGCGGGCATTGTACCCTGTCGGCTTTCAATGGTACTTAAGACGAACTTTCTTTTGATATCTCGTTTTCTTTAACTTTGTGATTTTAGGACACCTGGCGAAATTTTAAGTTGAAGTTATATTCTTTATAGTCTTTTTGAACACGTTATTTCTACCACGTACGTACGTCCCTGTGGCGCAACCGGTTACCCAGTCCCGCTGCTAGGCCTTGTACCTTGTACTTTGTACCTTGCACATTGTACCTTGCACCTTGGACGCTTTAAATATCTGGTATTTTTTGCCATCTGGATCGATTTCCATAAATTCGTGGCCGTCATGAGTTCGATCGGGGGTCGGCTCAACTCGGACATGTTGTAAGGCATTGCATTTATAATTTCGGATGGGGACGTAAAGCCAATCAGTCAGTCAGTCATAGTCATGCGGTGTATTACAGCACCGTTGGGGTTATACCGCCCCTTACGGGGTGGCACACCCTTTCTTCTAGCTGAATACAAGACGGGGATGCGCCAGGTCTCCCGTCAATATCCCCGTGTATGAGAGAGCTTGAAGCAGGTCCCTACCAGTGATTGCAGTTTATTTTATTTTTTCTCAAATTTGAAATTTTATTTATTTTCTTTCACCTCAAAGGCGTGGCCTCGCGTGTGGCGTATTTGGTAGAGCGTTCGACTCGGAATCTATAGGTCCTGAGTTCGATCCCCGCCGTGCCCCCGACGTATTGCCCTTGGGAAAGGCACTTTACACGACCTTGCTCACTTCACCCAGGAGTAAAAACGGGTACCTGACTTCGGTCGGGGAAATAAAAGAAAAGACTACAGGTCTTTACCTCTGTCCGTGCTGTCTATGTGGCACTATTAATTTAAGTTAAAAACTTGAGTGCAGTGCCACATTGTCCTCGTCTGTCCAAAAAGCAAATAGAAAAAAAAAAGACCCCATAGAACATTATCTCAGAATCATACCTATGCTCACAAGGAATGTCTACTATTTGCCTACGGACTTTGTACTGTTGTTCTTTCACATCAACCGACACAACAAAAATCAAAAGTTCCCATAACACCCCACTTACTGATACCCAGTGCTACAAGATAAGGGGTACCATAATGACGTCATTTGTACCCCCCCAGGGTCTGGTTATGACGTCATTGAGAACTATCGATCAAACATAGACATGAGAGACTACAAAGCATGTCTGGTCTTGTTTGAGGTTTTTATTGACACAGTAAAAGCTGGCATGACGATATGTCTACCACACGGGTAGCTGGGGCTATACCACGTGCACTGAGTGGCACTGTACATTCCTTGTTCTCTTTTCTAGTAGAAACCTAGATACCAGATCACAGCCTGATCTCAATACACCTTTCTCACGTGGTGGCCATAATAGATTAAAACCAATGCCAATGTGGCCAACAAAAGACTGTCTATCATAATTCGTATTTTCCCAGAACTATCTTAGAGTGGGATTTTGTTATCACCAAGCACAGTAGGAGCATCCTATCTGGATAGTTTTATAGAACGCTTACAGATAGATGTGCAAAAGTTAAAGGTGTGACGGATCGTTCATTGTAATATAACCAGCTGCTGCTGCACCGCGTGCCTGTGAAGCTGGTGTGTTACGCCGAACGGCAGCTATACCGGCTATATAGATACAGATACAGAAAATGTCCAGACTTTGCATGATGTACAAAATGACCAATAAACTGGTACCGGTGGACGTACCAAATGTAAGTATCTAATACCAGCTCTTTTCCACTAGCCTGGATACCAGACCCCAGCTTGATCTCAATACCGTTGTCTAACTCAAGGGGGCCTACCGTCGAATTTTTTTGACACAGTCACACATTCTGGATAACTTCGTTCTTTATTCACGATCAGGTTTTATGTCATATCAGCAGCATCCGACGTTTTGACTGACTGAAATCCCATGATAACTTATTTGTCCCTATTTGTCCAAATTCACCTCTTTTTTTCAATTTTTATTTTTAAATTTCATCCAGCTGACACGTCTGCTAGGAGACTACTCCATACTGCAGCTAAGGTCGGTGCTAACGATGCGACCCCAAACGTAAATAAAGAATTATCATACATGCAATCCCAAACGTAACGTCAGCTTTTGACTTTACAATATACTAGTACAATCCTCGTTACGAATAGAAAATAAAAATTGTTTCATACAGTGATTTTTTTTTTGCAACCTATCTGACTAGATTATTCACTCACTCTATTCAATAACAACACATTACACATATGTAGCAAACATTGATCATTCTTTTTGTCACATTACATCATAAATAACAAGTTTCAACATATAATTTAAATACGGTTCGTATAAAATAGATACCTTGTCAGAGTACAAAAAAAGATATTACGTAGTTGGTCCCAAAACGGGTCTACACGTTTGTATGTAGCATTAGTTGCAAGCAAAACAAACTCCCTTTTTACATGTCTTTAACATAGATATACGTTTAACTCATTGCAAAATAACTTAAGATTTAATAAATAATGATAAATTAAAACGTTATACATAATAAATCCCCAAGTTCAAACCTTCTCAACAAACAGTCCGTATGTAACTTAAGGGGAATTGGCCACTTTAAAATGGTCACTTTTAAATTGCTTATGGTCATTTCTATGACTTGGTGCTTTGTTCTTGAGATATTGTGCTTCAAGCAAGAAGGCCTCGTCCCCAGAGCACTATGGGTGACTCTCAATCCCAGGCTACTACTATGCTGACAAATGCACAAGTATATCACTACCTCATCCATAAGAAAACAATTTTTACCGAAGTATTGTCATGATATGTACCCATTTCTAACAGACATTCCACTCATTTCACACGTAGTAAGCGTTTGAGCGCTCCGTCTTACTTGAAATTCAAATCAACCAATCACCAAACGTTTTGAAAAGTGATAACCAATAAGCTATTCTCACACGGATCACGTGGTACCTGGGTATGATATTTTGAAGTATGCTTCTTCTACACCTTCGTTGAGAAATTTTAGCCCTTACAACATTCATGGCCGAATTTATACTGGCCAAACGTTTACATATTCCTGAGATAGAAACATATCATCTCTTGTCCAGCAAGGATTTCCATTGTTCACGATAAATAAGAAGTGTACATGTGAAAGACTGGTTTGATTTCAAGCGACTCTTCCAGTAACATTGAGTGGTAGTAATGGTTCGGAAGACGGCCCATGGGCAAGTTGTCTATTCTGTAACCCCGTTCCAAGAGGGCCTTCATACCTCCCAGGATCCTATGGTGTGCCTCACCACCCTTCCATATGGTAAAGTGCGCGTACATCCACGGCAGGCGAATGCGACTGGTGTCTGTGACGAGGGTGCCGTTGGCTCCGTTGCGTTCTGCTGCGCGCAGGGAGAAGCACTGCTGGGCCAATAGCGTGCCGTCTAGGACGTCGTAGGATGAACGGATCTCTCCAAGCGGCCTGAACAGGACAAGAACATGATAGAGTTAGTACCAAGAAGCAACTGGTTATCATTTGTATTTTAAAAAGATTTCAAACCACTTGTATATTTTACACGGGAGTGAGAGAGTAGTTGAGTCGATGGGTGAGTGAGTGAGTGAGTGAGTGAGTGAGTGAGTGAGTGAGTGAGTGAGTGAGTGGGTGAGTGAGTGAGTGAGTGAGTGGGTGAGTGAGTGAGTGGGTGAGTGAGTGAGTGAGTGAGTGAGTGAGTGAGTGAGTGAGTGGGTGAGTGAGTGAGTGAGTGCTTGAGTGAGTGAGTGAGTGAGTGAGTGAGTGAGTGAGTGAGTGAGTGGGTGAGTGAGTGAGTGAGTGAGTGAGTGAGTGAGTGAGTGAGTGAGTGAGTGAGTGAGTGAGTAGGTAGAGGAACAAACCAGACATGCATTAAACAATTTAGTAGATTCATACAATTTGCAAGCAAATACACAATATCAACATTCCCATAGTCTAGCCTATCAAACTATTGCTATACTAGTATATGGTAACCAGCCCTTCCAGCTCTGTCCTACCACTTTATGTAATCAAACACAACAGGGTATCTGCTATTTTATCATCCGCTTGGTCAAGGTCATTGACCTTATTTTGTTGGCAGAGGATGAAGATGAAGAAATAGAGCAAAAACAATATTTTCTTTCCCTTATGTGAAGGTAAATATAAAAATGCATTAATTCCATAAAAGAAATTGTGTCAAACTACTCACTTCATGAACCGCGTGTGAACAGGGAAGACCAGTGCATCCTCGTACAGTCCGAAGTAGTCGACCTTCTCTATGTTGGTATATTTCACTTCCTCGTAGCCGTCCATACCCGTACTCGGCGTGAGGTTGAAAGCGCCGACTCTGGAAAACACAACAAAGAATACATTTTTACATTTCTGGTTCTATAAACATTAAATTTTGTACACAAATAATCTTAAAATTTCAAAACTTCTTACTGCAGTGGATCAGGTGTGGTAACTAAGGTGGTTTGTAGTTAGGTTGGTGACTTCAGAATATTGTTGCTATTTTTTATCATGTCCATGTTAAATTCCAATTGTATTTCCCTTGTCTCTGTTAGCAGGGCTAGTCCTTTGGAATAGCCACAGGCTAGTTGGGAAATTCTGGCTAGCTGTGTGTGCTGAACAGCCTAACCAATAAATAAAGAAAAAATCTCAAAATTTTGTGTCACTAAAAAAGGCAAATTAACACCTATTTCTTCACTCGACCCGGATAAACTGAATGAGTATCTAGCTTAGTTTTAAGACGTCCTACAAGATTGGACGTTTGACGTAATTGGGTGTATTAGAGAACCCACCACACTTATCAAAATGAGTAGGGGTCCTTCTCAGTGTGAGTGGATCAAACCTTAGAGTCTGGTCTTCGGGTTAAATCTTGAAAAGGTGATAGTCTCCTTTTGTGTTAATCCTTCCACAAATGTGGTAAATCTACTAAGATGAATGTACTAGTAAAAGTCCTTTTTCCATCCTTGATCTTGAACTTTTGTCGAAAATTTGCTCGTTGTACCGCATACTATATTTAGTAAGGTAACGTAATATTTTACATTCACGAAGGGTGAATGTCATGGCATGCTTTGCTACTAGTTTATGAAAAGCCAACCGGTGTGAAAAAATGTTCCTACGGGTGTTCTCTCCCAAAGACCACAAGTGAACTCACCGTAAAACAAAGAAACATTGCCGTTTAGTATTTTCCGTCAAGATGTTATTACAATGCATGTTGTTTATTTTTGTGGTCTATAGGGTTTGACATGACAAGACCTTAGCTTGTTCAGTAAATGATCCTTAACATCAGTACAGCTTAAAATGCTTCGCATTGTGTGTTAGAGTTTTATAAAAAGGCAACCCAAAACGATGTTTTCTTTTCGTAGTGCCCTAGAATAAACAAGTTGAGGTTTGCGTACGTCAATGATTCTATGGTACCCTGGCCCCTGCATTGACTGGCGTTGATCTGGGTTACATTTCGATGCTTTCACACGGATGCATGACAGGTAAAAGTCGTTTATTTTCCTGTCAATCTTTTAATGGAAATCAAATGAGGTGTTAAACGAAATAAACTTTCCCAGGCCATCCGTATACGAGCTATTGCATTGCAGTACCATACACGGTATAGTGTACATGTTGGCTTGGCTATAGTAAAAATAGGGCTGCTACTCCGACTAAAGGACTTGAAAGAAAATAATGATAATCCGAAAAGAGTGTTGACTGTTGGAGGAAAAATGTTTTATGGTGCTTGAACAGTTTGTGCATTAAAGAAACAGTACTGGATGTGTAATAAATCATTGATACTTAGTCTAGTAAATTACTATCTATATTACTATTAGTATTCTTTTAGATTGACAAAGAAGTAACACACACATACAAACAAACAAACGCACATTCCGACGAAATGAGAAAAGAAATATCAATTCATCACGAGGTACTAGTATATTTTAATTGCCTATACATTGGTTCTATTTGCACACGCATTTGCACACGTTCTCTTGGTTCAAAGTCCAAAAAAAGCTTTCGAACCGCGAATTGTTAGTCTCAAAATATATGCCAAGGCAAGAACTTAACGCGTTTCTCAAGGTTCCGAGAAAGGTCCGCTGGTTCAGAAGCCAGGAGCCATGAATTTAAAGTTACAGTTTTGCCTCTCTGCAGCTGCTTGGTGACTGCGTGGCATCGAATGGTCGAGTGGCTTGGCTCGAGCGGACAGAAGATCTTGGGGTCACTGGTTTAATTTCTGGCTACACGTCGTTGCGTCCATGGAAAAGGACTTCTCAACTTTACTCTCTCCTCCCAGGTGTAAAAATGTGTACCTGACTTCGGTTGGGGAGGTAAAAGGCAGTGGAAGGAGAGGGATGGGCTCCGTCTTCCAATACTGTACTCTATATAACCAACCCACAGCTTGTACGACCTTAAAAAGGCTTTGGCACTACCTTTGTCTTTTATCTGCTTGGAGATTGCAGAATTGTTGGTTCCATGCCAACCCCGATAGCGCTACCACCTGCGAAGTGTCCATGAATCTAGGCCGTGCTATTACCGAAAACCCAGAACGATCTACAACACGTTTACTTAGCGTACATCGACCCCTTTCTCCCCCACGTGTGACACCTAGACCTTGCCCTTGCTCTCTCCAGTTCCAAACTCGAGCTACGGTAATCAGAGGCGCCGCCTCCGGGTCAGGGTCGACCCTTGGCCGCCGCCCAGTTCCTGCGACCTCCGCTATCTCCTCGCGGTATCAGTCTGTTTGCCATGAAGCCAGGCGGCCTTCTGACACTGAGTGAGACGACAAGACTTTAACCAGAAACAGTCGTACCTCACTGCCACTGTCAACTGCGAGGTTCTTCACCCCGAGTCTCCCGCGGCGAGGGATTTCCTTTCCAGATATAGCACGGCGGGATTCCCTCTGGAAACAGTCGATGTTTTGTTGTTTTTCCAAAGTTGCAAGTGTTTTTTTCTGTATAGTAGATCTTCTGCGCCGCTTTATACTCTTAGTGTCTTTGCCAAGAATTTTATGATTTATGGACGCGTGTTTGTCTTTTTTGTGTTTGTTTGTTTGTGTGTTTGTTTTTGACGGTATAATTTGGATAGTTGTGGATGGATATTTATGATGTTTGGTGAATGGGTAGGTGTTGGTAACATAAAGAAATGTTTAGATTTTGGGCCCTCTTGCTGGTTTCATAGTACTGCAGTAGAACGGCCAGATTTCATACGCTCTGATTAGCGTTTTTATGGTTAATTTTTCTTTTTAAAATTTTTACTCGTTCACACATTCACTGGCTTTTGCTCATTCACACGCGCACACTCAATCACTCACTCACTCGCTCACTCACTAACTCACTTTGAATAGTTATGTTGAAGGATAGCTACGTTTATCAATGAGGTTTCAACGAGTTTGGTACAAAGGTTGAATTTGTCCCGGCAAAATCATATCCTTTTTTTCTTTTGGGATCATTTTTGTATCACAGAAATTATATAACCCACATATACAGACCATGAAAACTGTGACAGTTACGAAGTTCCACACATGTGTGTTTGGTTCAACATTCGAATGGACGAAACTACAAGAGGTCCTTGCCTTGTCCAGTAAAGTTCTTTTCCATCGGTTAGAACACAGACACGCAAAGTCCAAAAACAGACATTTTCCTCGTTATTTTCAGCTTCAGAAGAAACGACACGTGGTTTTCCGCTCTCAGAAAACTTCTTTGAAGAAGAAAAGAGTCTCTTGATCTTTTTGGATTAAACTTGAAACGCTCGCATTTAACCTTCAACTTCAAGTTAAATGCATCGACAGGTGGTTTTAATTTCATGAGCAAGATCACCCCACTTTTTGGGAATGATTTAGCAGATACGAGTTTTGACCCAAGCCCAAGAGAACCAATAGATCTCATAACATAAAAAAGCCATCAAAAACAGCACGTAAAAATCATTAAAAAATCATCACTGAAAACGCATCAATGTGATAAAATAAGCAGGTTCAAAATGTAAACATACAAGCTTCGTGTTTCTAGGGATTCTAACAGTAGCTAGTGTAAATTGCTACCGTGACTGGTACACGAAATCTCGGATAATCTTCAGAAATACCGGACTGTCCCTAGTAAGTAGCGAAAGATTGGCCAAAGTCCAACGGCACATAATTGTTACACTGTCGCTGATTGGATACAGCCCATGAGAAACTGTTGTTGACCGCCAATGGCCTATCAGAGAAACCTGTTAGTAATTTAGCTCAGTTGGCAGCTAGTTATCGCAAAGTCTAGGCCGGCAAAATAAGCCATCTCCACCGGTATGGTAACAACAAGGCCGGTTAGACTTGATAAGGAGCTTCTATAGGAATTCTAAGAACGAAACGTGATAGCCTCTCCCAGTTGGCCGATTACTAGGCTAATCTACGAACATTCCTTCAAATTAACCTTGCATTCTGTCAGTTTGTTATCTAAAGAATGCTTTGAATAGGTGAGTCAGATAATAAAAATGACATATCGTGGTCTTACATTGGTATAGAGATACGTACAGACACGCGTACGAGAAAAAGATAAGAAAGTCCACTTTTACATGGAAATGTTCTTTGAAAAGAGAGTTCAAATTTTTGGCTGATGGCCAAAAAGATAGGCCAATACGAAGAAACGCCGTGAAGAGGACGTTTTTTGAAGCAGGTAAAAGAGACAAATTCCAATGAGATTCCGAAGTGGTGATTTATTGTTTAGTGGCCCCGGGGCTTTGCAAGTCATTTTAAATCCCCTTTGACATAACGCGTACGATTACTGTACTAATTAATCTTCTGACCAAGTATCACCAAAAAGGCGATATACTTTAAAACGAGCATAGCTGTATATTTCTTTTAGAGTGGTGCAAGTTTAAATCGGTGCGTTCCTTTTTTCTTTCGCAATCTAGGTAAAAAGTCGCCTGTAATACTACACCTAGCGCCTATAGGGGGCGTGGCAGTACCGCAATACTCCGCCATGCATACAAAAGAAGAAATACGGCTCTTTCCCGAAAGTCACGTACGCACAAATATATATACTAGCAACGGCGAGAACGATATGTTATACATGTGCTTTAGTGTAGAGCAGACTACGTGAGGGTATCGCCCTTTGTTCCAAGTGTAACCGCAGTATGTCACAAGGTGCCGGGCACCGAAGGCTCGCGCGTGCCGGTCTCTATGACTCACACGCCGCACATGGAAAATGATCGAATACCTCCACTTCCGTCGGAAATACTCAGAACCCTCCAAGAAGACGTAAAACAAAACGTTCCGGAAGCTTCCATCTTTGTCTTAGCGGAAATAAATGTTTATTTTATAAATCTGGATTTTTCTTTACTATAAGCAAAGGTGACTTTTACTTTCCGAACTATACAGGTGTTTGTTTGGTTGGCAAGTATTGACCTAAGATTTTAAACGCGCCTGGGCAAGAATACAATTCTTTAGATTTTTTGCGTGGGTTGGTCTATAGTTGCGAAATGAAACGCAATACATCATAGTACATACAAGTACATGCATTACGTTAAACACTAGAAAATATACAAGCCAGCTTAAATTATGATTTCGTAGCGTTTCTTACGAAAAGAATTATCTACTAGAACAAAATGTTTTAAAAAAGTATTGTAAAAGTAGACTTTGGGTTGATTTTACACATATGTCAAAGAAAGGAAAACAGGTAAGTATTGTACATGTTATAAAGGGAACGCATTCGAAGGGGGCGTGTGCTTCTTTTAAAAAATGTTGGCAATACAATTATTACCAAACGTACGGTACAAAATATTATGAAATTCTCCAGAAAAGAAAGTTTCCTTACCTGAATGGATGTACCAAGTCGAGAAGCCGAACATCTGAGAGAAAATCGTACACGTGTTCTTCTCCGACCTCGATGAAAATCTCTTCGGTGAATACAATCTCAGTCCTTCGGGTGAGAAGAGAGGTGAGCCCGACCAAGACCGTGGCGGCGACCGCTAACTGAGCTGGGCTGAGCCCGTAGACTGACTTGCTCAACATGTTTGGTATACGACTAGAGAAGTAAACTTTGGTGGCTCAAGGTGGGCGAGCTAGCGTTAAACTAGTCCGAAAAACTTGGAGGAAGTCGTGTTGTCTGAATGGGCTAGCCCGGGGTTTCCCTTTTTATGTACCACGACGTCACGCTTTGTCACGTGACAGCTACGTCACAAAGGTTACGTCATCCTCCCAAACATATCAACAGAACCAGTCTACACTTGCTCCTGCTTGACTATCAGATGACGTAGTCCCGGGAATTTACGAAAACAAAATGGCCGTGCGTAGGTCTTTTGTTACATGATAGTTAACACTTAGTCTACGTCGTTTGGGGGTGTGTCATCTTATTTCCAAGTAAACGTCAAGGTGTCACCGCTAAGGTGTCTTCCAAGTAGATCTATGTGACATTGTCATGACACCAAACCATGTGTCCAAGGTCAAATAAAGTCAGGTGATGTTGGGGGTGTGTCAGACGGCACGTCCAACCCACAATGCCCCGCAGGCAAAAATATTAAACGGACCATACACAAGTTTGTTTTTGAGCTTGAGAACATGCAGGTGTAAGAATACCACTCTATGCTCATAGATAGATTGTAAGGATTTTACTCATGAAATTTGTATCTTTCTTATAAATCTGTCTGACTCTAGCTCCTTCCCCTCATGACCTCAATGACCTTGACTTCAAGGAAAGATGACCTAGAAATCGATTTGAATGAATGGACAAAGTTCCAATAAACAAAAAGGAGTTATGTTGAACCAGATATGTTGTTGTTTTTCAGAGCTGGTGTTATTGTCATGGGTTAGAGAGCATGAACAATACTCGTCTGAACAACCTGTCAATCAAACGACGTATGTAAACGCCCGAGGAACTAAGAAAATTCCATAGTTAATCTCCCGTCTTTTCAGTTGAATAGTAATGCACCAGTTTTTGCACAGTAGGTAACGTTACAAGCTTCGCGTAAGACCGGTATATTCCAACAGGCCTTCCAACGGTGGTACAGGGATCGTAACAGTCATACCCCCCCCCCCTTCAAAAAATGGGAAATTGGCCAGGGAGTCAGTCCACATTTAGGTTAATGTCCTCTCCGGCCGAATAACTCTTCTGGTAGCAAAACCCACCTGGCAAGTTATTTTCCCAATACAACAATACAATGTGATAATCAGCGTAATCAATTTGGTAGAGGCCTGGCTGAAAGGTTTTATACACACTGCACGCCAGGAAGGACCCCTATTCTTTTTAACAGTGTGGTGGATTCTTTAAATTGCTCGTCGAAGTGTAGCTCTGAGGATCTCTGGCTTTATCTCCCATTCTTGAGGAAGCTAAGCACTCATTTTTACCTACGTATAATGATCAAAAGTAAGTTCCTTTCAAAGGCAAACACTTGGACAAGGAATGCGGACGCAAAACCGTTCCGATTCCACCAGAAGATCTCCTTGTCACCTTGACCTTTATCATCCTTCTATCCTTTCATTTTGTAGGTAAATGT
>NC_049997.1:16089152-16121550 GCF_000003815.2 Branchiostoma floridae
GTTTTCTTCGCCTCTTTGTCATTATTTGTTTTCTTCACCTCTTTGTCATCATTTGTTTTCAAAACAAATCCCTGAGTATTGCGGACATTCTTTCTCTAAGAAGTTGACGTCTTAGTTGAGTGACCCAGCGAGGACACTTTGAAAGGTCAGGGTTAACGTGACCTTGCAAAAAGTTGAAGGTCATTTGAGAACCCTCTAGTCATCGTTCATACTGTGAATTTGTCAAAGGTCCAAGCCCCCTTTTTCTTGATTATGTAATCATAATATGAACTAGGGGCCTATTATCGATCTTGACCGTCGATTTTCGTCAACATGCCCCCCCCCCCAGGGAATTCCACCACAGACCTCGCTAACTTTGATCCTGATATAATTATTACCATATTATCATATTATTATAATAAACATATTATTGAGATCGGGTCAGGTTATCGTATCCAGGCTAAACATACTGACATTTGTGATTCACTTGTGTGACATGGATACTAATTTCAATGGCGCTGCAAAAAATTGAAAAAACAACAACAAAATCATTGGATATGGCGTTCAATGTTTTCGATCGCGTTAACAATATCTATGAAAAAAACTCCCATAACAGACATTATGTTTGGAAAGTATCTATAACAGTTTATTGGCCCTGTTTGAGTCAATGATCCATGCGGTGGGTAGTAGTACTGCAGATTATTAGCATAATTTATGTCAAAGAACCTTTTGACGCAAAATCCTCTTTTTTATTCTCTACAATAAAAATGGTTATCTTTTATGGTACGTACAACAGCTTACAATTATCTTATTTTTACCAAAAAGGTTATTTGTCAACATGAAATCGTAAAATCACATAACATTTTATCTGTGATCAAGGTAACCACAATGAAAAAATAGGATTTGCGGTGTGCATCCGCCTACCAACCCTTCCACAGCATTAATTATGCAAATGATTATTTTTGGATGGCCTGTGTCTCCGACCTGTTTCACGGGCCAAATTTTAAACCAAAAGAAGACATAGTACATACTTCACACTCACTTTTTCGGAGAAGAATGCTGAGGGTACGTGTACGCTTGATGTACTCGGTGACATACCATACGGCAAGGGCTGACTCCGATACTTTGGAGCGTGGTATCATTTCATGAACGGGTATGATTCCTATGACAGCTCGTCTCCCGGCCCAGCCGCTATTTCTAAATTGAAGCGGAGCAATTAAAAACTTGAGACCAACCCCGTAGATATTCTCCGGGGTGCGCTAATGACCCGGGCGGGAGAGCAACACACCTAGCACCGTAGAGATACCGGGGACCTCACGATGGTTTTGTTTGAACCTTTGTTTTTTCATGCTTTTCATTGAGGTCATGAGGGAAGAGGCAAGGGTAAGACAACGTATATATAACAAAGATACAGTCTACCTCATTAAAAGTCCTAATGTGTGCTATATCATAAAATCTATATACACAATGTTACATACATTGCACCGTGAAAATACATAATAGCGAGAGACATGATTCGAGTCCATCCATTTCGGGGCTGTGCGTATGTCTGGTCGTAGACTGTTCCAGGTGGTGGGTCCACGGTAGGCGATGGCTCTACAGAAGGTTTCTCGGCGGGGTTCTGGGACAGCAAGTTGATTGCTTGTGCTTGTCTAGTTGTTCTTGTGCTTTGGTCACGACAATAGATAATCTGGCGCATGTAGCTAGGGTTGGAGTTTGATGTATGGCCGGCGTTATATTGTATTGGTATGGTTGGACGCAATGTTACCAAATGTTGGTTGGATTGAATGTGGTCACATTGTTTCCTCTCCAGACCCATCTTTTGAAATCTCGCTGTAGATATCATTGTGAATAATGTATGTACTATTTTAAACCATGTATATAGTACATACTTTGTAAGTAGAATATTGTTATCTATTATCACGTCTATGTCAAATTCTGTTTGTATCGTCTTTGTGTCTGTCAGCAGGGTGAGCATGTGTGTGCTAAACAGCCAAACCAAAAAAATCAATTTCTAAAAAATGGATTTGTAGACAAAAGCTCTTGCAACGTACGGCTAATAATGATGACAGTGACAAGATTTCCCCAATCACATACCAAATAAATTTATTTTCCCGAATATATAGCACAAGTTTAAAGTTGGTAGTTTCGCAGCTAACAAATGCATACTACTTCACATTATACGATTGAGTACCCACTAGCCCCACTTGCATTAAAAAAAAACATTGAGTATTCTACTAAAATCCCCAAGTACTCTTTAATTAGATTATCAGCCTATGACTGAATACAATGTTTCTGACGAAGCCTGACAAAAGTTAGCTTACAAAACCAACTTGAGGGGCGACATAGAAAAACTCGTCTTGCTATGCGTTCTTCTTTGATATTTTCTGAATAATTGGCCTTCTTGGTGTGAACATCGCCCCTCATTTATGTCAAAAATATGCATGATAAAATAAGTAGAAGTGTCTATTCCAATAGGAAATACATGACTAGGGTCTGCATGGGTCTAGCGTCATTTTATAATTCTGCAAAAAGTCGTCTTATTGTGTATTCATTTATACATGATCTATTGGAAAATAACACTCGCTTCTGGGGTCTGGGACTCCTTTAAACTCCGGAAGATATTGTTATACACTATTCGTATAGTCATTCATATATAACTTAATACATCCACAATTATCGAACTAAGGCCACAATGACTTAATTTTATTAATAATATCCACATGAGCATTGATTTTCGCCTGTTTTTTTTTAAAAAGTGGCCACATGTGACCAAATAGCATCCCTGGTGAATAAAAGTGTTTATGTTTGCCAGGGGATCTGCTCTCCAGGGTAAGGGGGCACGTGGTCAGGGCGTGGGGCCCCTTGTTTCCCTCTTTAAACTAAAATAGCAATAAAACATTATTGAAATGACAACGATTGTCTCTTTCAGTTATACCAGAGGTTAACAGACAAACCAACCCTGGGTGTTTAATCTTGTCGTTTAGTAGCATTTTTGGTGCTCTTGTGCATTCATTTTGAGTCTCTAAAGGATGCTATGCATAAAATTAAGTCAGTGTGGCCTAACCAACTAAAATTTCGAAGTCTTAACATATGTAATTCACTAACTTTTAATACCCCAACAATATGTCAAAATTTCGGACTTACAGGCTTCACATATGTAATTCACTGACTTAAAATACCTTGCACATACAAGCATGTGACCTCTTTGCTGCCTGTAAAGAACATCAAAATACCAATCTTCGAGAACCTACTGCAAGCACAAACATTGCTAAAAATCAGCTGTTTTTTTCTTCTTCAATACAATATAGAGCTTTAAGATAAAAACCCTTCCCTGTAATATGCACCTCCAAAATCCGGATCCAAACATATCCCAAGAAAAAAAAACATTTCTACTGGCACTTTTGCCAAGGGCACCTAATCATTTTAAATAGGCAATCTGCGCCTGCTCTTGAATACCAAAATTTGCCCTAAATACAAGTATGTTCTGCTACCTCAATCATTTCCGGAAGTGCTACATCTATTTCCGGCAGGTCACGATCACTTTGGCAAGTGCATCCGCGTCAGGTGACCTCTCACCTCCCGGAAAGCTGAAGTGGAAGTTTTGCACCAGTCCTCCCAACAGGAGATAAGTATCGGCCAGGCCCATTTTCTGTGCTGGGCATGCGCGACGACCAACACTAATAAGGGAGAGAATATGCAAGAGTAGATCAGATAACGCTTACATTGGACACTAGAGGACAATAGCCACTTACTACTACTCTCCAAGCAGAGGTTAGGCTGCGGCTATTTTTTGAACGTTTTTTTTAGTCATTTTTATCGAGCTTTCTATCTTTTTTTTTATATCTTGCTGTGTCAAAACCTATTTGTATTGGCGTACTTCAAGAAAAATGACAAAATAGAAAGCCCGATAAAAACGAGAGGGCTTTGGTATCAGCTTGCCAGTCTCATCCAGGAAACGTTCCGGACGGAATGTGTGGGGATCCCCCCAGATGTCAGGGTCATGGTGCAGCGCCCAAAGGTTCGGCACAACCACCGTGCCCTTCGGAATACGGTAACCACCTAAGGGACAAGGGAATAAAGTCTTTGACTACTTGTTTATTATAAATATATTGTTGCATCCTAGATGTGCTTCTATCCTAGAAGCGTTTTCTGGGATAGAAGCAAGTCTGCGATATGTCTGCATCCCAGATGTGCTTCTATCCCAAAAGCGCTTTTGGAATACCCTGAATACTACTTGTTTAGATATATTGTTGCATCCCATATGGGCTTTATCCTATAAGCGATTCTGGGATAAAGTGCATTAGGGATAGGTCTGAAACACAGATATCCCTGAAGCGCTTGTAGGATTGAGCACATTTAGGCTTGTTGGAACACTTACTATGCCTTGAATATATACATACCCAACACCTTGGGTCATAGCAAAATTTTAAACTTTCTCAGCTTCAGTATGTTCAGCCGGAAAATAGATTCC
Organism: Branchiostoma floridae; assembly: GCF_000003815.2. Taxonomy (NCBI): domain Eukaryota; kingdom Metazoa; phylum Chordata; class Leptocardii; order Amphioxiformes; family Branchiostomatidae; genus Branchiostoma; species Branchiostoma floridae. The sequence continues at coordinate 16,093,606 of NC_049997.1, forward strand.
GATTATGTAAACCTATTTGGCGATATGTTTTTTTTTCTCTGCAAAGTCACAATACATTCAAAAATTTGTTTTATATATAGAATCAATACATTGAACTATCCCTTTTTACGAGCAACCTAATTCTATCATAGCAGATGCCCCGTCTTACACCCTATGTAATTTGCAAAAACATCATGCAGCCCGATAACCTTTTTTAATTTTTTTATTTTCAAATATTTATGAATACATTACAGAGGTAAGTTGTACTCACGCAGTGATGTATCTTTAGTCGTGGCACGCGGTAAGGACAGTGGATCAGGGATTCCCATCCTCAGTACTTCATTCACAGTCGCCTCCGTGTATGGAGTATCATGGCGGTCGCCAAGCCCAGGCAGCCTGTCCCGTCCGACTACAGTGTGAAGCTCGGCGGCTACCTTCTCCTGTATCTCCGGGTGGGCAGCCAGGGACGGGATAGCCCAGAGTAGGGCAAGTTTCGTCGTTTCAGTTCCGCCTGTAAGTTACCACAATTTGTTCTCACGAATATCAATCACAGAAGCCCCAAATAGCATTCTCTACTCGTGAGCAGTATACTTTTGTACACTTGCAATTAGCCCCATGAATATGAATTTGCAATAAAACCTTTATCCGAGTGTAACGCTAGTTCACCTTTGTCCACGGGGTAACCTATATCTGTTGTTTCAACCGTGGTTTTCTATTGCAATATTTTTACAATATTTCATTTGACCAAGCATGTTCAAAATATTGCCGTTTGAAACCGCCACCCGTCGAATCGACCTACCTTTATGCCGTTTTTTTTTTCGAAACAACGGATATAGGTTTCCCCTCGAATAAGGTGAACTAATGATACATGAGGACATCAAACTCACCCATAAAGACGTCATACACAATCTGCCTAAGATGAGTGTCTGTCAGTGCACTGATGTCGTATGCTCCATCCTCTTCCGCCTCCTTCTGAGCCTTGATCATGTGATCTGTGACGTCACGCATATCATCTGTAATAAAAAAAGATAAGGATGCTTTCCCTAGCCTCCAAAGCAAACTCCCTGGGCCTTTGTTTGTTACGCCTCAGGGGCTAGCCTAACAGTATAGAGTCATGTGATCCGACCGTTATTACCAGCTGCCTATTCATTAATGCCTTACCTAGCCTGGGTAGCACTCGGAAAGTAGTTCGCTCCGGCGTTCATTATATACCATATATATATAGCCGCTTCTAGCTCTAACATTCATTATACACGGTATATATCGCTTCTCTGCTGTTCTATCTGGAATCCTTGATCCTATTCTTAATGTCTGGAATCGTCCAAATTTTGGGGGTGCTGATTGGTCCCTACACATGAGCTAATTATGAAATGTAAATGCGATCGTTCGAACACTCGAAAAGCCCCGATGGTGCTGATTGGTCCCTACACATGAGCTAATTATGAAATGTAAATGCGATCGTTCGAACACTCGAAAAGCCCCCCTCCCAATTGTGAGAGGGCCTGTTAGTTGTCATCGAACGAGCGCTCTCGAACCTATTCCTTAATTCGCGCATTAACTGACTCAAGTTAGCAGCAAACGGTTTGAATTTGCAGGTCTCCAGACGAGTAGGGGCGGACTACTACCCGGATAACACCCAGGCTATGCCTTACCTGGGTTAAATCCCTCGCGGTGACGGTCCACTTGGCGTTTGAAATACCTCCCCGTAGTGCAAGCAAGCTTCTGCAAGTCAGTCTTTGCTGTGTGTACGTGATGGAAAGAAGAGGTGAAATTGTCAGTGAAAATTAAGGTTTCACTATTTCATAACACTTCCACACCATTTTTCTACATTATTAATTTTTTCAAAAAATTTGTTTGTGAATCATCACTGTTAGGATTTTAGTTGAAAATATACAAATTTGACAATTTTGAAAATATACAAAATTGACGAAAGAACTTACAAATGTGAAAATAAACAAAATCGATATTATAGTTTAAAAAACACAAAATCAACAATTATCAGACAATACCAGACATTCGTTAAAAATGTATGATCTAGTTAGCAACTAGATGTGTTGTACCGTTTGTACTGGCTCTTAATTTCTAGTGTCATCTTCAACAATTTAGTTTGAAAATATTTTAAAGGCAACCTAAGCAATCTTAGAGCGTTAAAGTGGAAATATTCTGGATAAGGCAATCTTTATTCATTTTTATTTATTTATTTATTTGGATTCTCCGCACTGACAATGGAGGGTATGGCGGAACAGGTGTCAAAGGACACCTTTTCGAAGCCGCCATACCTAAAACGTAACAATGATATACACCAAATCACACTACACATAAATACAAGAACAAATATCATAATCAATGTAAAGTTAAAATCAGGATAAATCAACTTAACAACACACATACATTATTGAGTCCAAATATGTGAAATAGATATACATGTAGTCATAATATAGGGCAAATTATCGTGGCCTTGTGGCAATGTAAGTGGCGCAACAGCGTGCTAGTGACCATGTGCAAGCCTGCTCTAGCTTGAAGTTTTGTCGGAATCGTTTTTGCATAAATGAAGATAGCTTTCATTTAAAGGCAGACACATCGGACGGGATTGTGGCTGAAGCTCCCAGCCCTCTGGTTTCAACGGGAAGTTTGTTCCAAATTGTGATAAGTCGTGGTGTAAATGAGGAGGCAAATGAAGATGATCTTACTCTCTGAGAGACTAACATGTGTTTATGATATTGACATGTACTACACTATATTTCCACATTTATATAATTATTTCATACATTTAGCGGTAAAATAGGCCGCAGAAACAAGCCGCACAAGGATTCGCTAAATTTTGCCCCCCCCCCAAAAAAGTAGGCCTTGTTAACCGTGCGCATTGTTTCTACGGCGTTTATAACCACTCAAATTATCAAATAATGATGTAAATGTGGGAACAGAGTGTAATAAATGTCAATATCATACAGATTGTTTTATCCAGAATATGTCCACTTTTAACGCTGTAATATTGCTTACTAGGTTGCCATTATTTTAAAAGGACAACGAGCAACGAGCTACAGACCTCGATGAGGCAGGAATCCAAGGGAAGGGTAAATGTCGCCAAGAGGACGCTTTTTGTTCAATTCTTCGGACCTTTTTGTCATATTCTTAAAATCCTCGCTCTTCAGGTCAAATCTGTTGAAATACAGTATATATATATATATATATATATATGTATATATAATCATTGTTATTATTATTAACATATGTATGTTTCCTACCAGTTTTCATGTAACATGTTATGCTTAATTGCCTAGTGCGTGTCTCTTGGTTTAAACACACACATGCACGCACACACACACACACACACACTTATACACACACGTACACACATAAGCACAGACACACATACACACACACGCGCATACACTCACACACACACACATACACACATAGGCATGCACACACATACACACTCTCACACACATACACATACACACAAGCACGCACACACATACATACACACACAAACACACAGACACATACACACAAACACACATTCACAGACAAACACACACACACACATACACACACACATACATACAGACATACGCACATACATACATATATACGTTACATGTTCAGCTCCCACGTCAAATGTTTGTACACTGTTTCTTATTTTACCTAATATTGACAGCCAACGAAACGATTACAACAGTTTTGTTCAACGATTATTTGTCCCTGTGATATTTATCTACTTAAACAAATGACTCGGCAACGTTTTCTTAAAAAAAAAAGAACAACATTTTTTATGCATATATCAAAAGGACTTAGACCTGCTAGTCATTGAACTCCTAGGGCTTTGAGGATCTTCTGTGAGCGCGATTTAATCAGGCTATATAAAATAGTTGTCAATCGATAATCGGCTATATCTAGACTATACCTGACGCCAAAGGCAACTGGGCAGACAATATTGTAGATCAGATTGGAGATGTGCGCATTGAGATCCACTGCTTGACCCTCGACCTTCTCAAGTTCACCGATGATGTAACGAAACGCTTCATGGGCTTGGGTTTCCAGGTTTCTATCGGAGGCATATTCCCTAAGGACGAAAGGTAAAGATATAGTCAGACGGTTGGCGGTTTTTGTAACTGCAGGCTTAGACTCTGTGCAAGATGTTGCAATTTTTCGTTTGCTGAAATATTGAAAAGACAATCTTACAAATGTGAATGTGATGTACCTAACTCATGAGGTCATAAAGCCAATGCGTTCATTAATGAATTATAGTAATCTTGACAAGCAATTTACATACATAGCTGAGAAAGAGAGGAACATTTTAGTATAAACTAGAGTTCGGGGACCTCATACCTCCATGAAATATTTATTGCTTTTTTGTGGATGGTATGTATGTTTATAGTCGGTTGTATTTGAGAGTAATGGTTATATAATATAAATGTTATGGGAAAGTAGTGGTGTATTTATTTAATGACACAGAGGATGTCCATCTGATTAGTAATTATCAAAATGTGACACTTAATTGTGTAATGTGCGTTTAAGAGGTCGACGGCATATGGTAGCGTGGTGTTCCTTAAGCTTGATGTTTGGCATTTAAAATGTCTGAGGTTGTCAGCATTATTGATGAGGTTCGACTATGTGCCTCAGAGCTGTGTGGTGGGAGGAAGTTGGGAAACTCAGAAAGAAGAAGGGATGTGGCCAACTTTAGTCAGATGGTGATTTGATTTTCCACCAATATGTCATAACATCAACTGTTCACACGGTACAAAAACGAGATGCACACTTTCCTCTGACAGCCCAACACCAACTGTAAGATGAATACTTGGCGCCAACCCCGTCTGCTAAAAAACAAGTACCATTGGCTACGAAAGAGACAACTAACAACTGTCCCTTATCGTAACAAAATCAGAACATCTGTGTCGCCCATAAAACTTCTGACACCCAACCCAAATGAGAGGACCTAATGGCATTTTAAACAGCTGTCACCTCACCATCTGCTTGGAGCTAAGCCCATTAACAAACACATAAAGCACGATGCCTGTACCAATATATCTCAGATATAGGGGTGATTTCTGATATTATTACATCGATTATAACGACAGATACGGCTCCCAAAATCTCATCGATTCGAGCTTTCATCACACCCCACCAACACAACAAGTATGAAACCAATCCATTCAGCCGTTCTTGAGTAATCATCTACACAGACAGAGACACATAACAGAAAATATAACCTCCATTCCATGACATTTCATGGAGGTAATGAGGTATGCAAAATAAGATATAGCCTATAGGATATAGGAGAATTCTTGTACACAACCAGCATGTACTTATTCTGCTTACCTTTCGGTGTCTATTGAACACCCTTCGCAGAGCTTCTGACTGTAGTTCTAGTTCTCGCCGCTATATATGTAGCCGATGTAGGTGGCGCTTTTGCGGTGAGAACACAATCCCAAACGTGGCCAAGTTTGTACCCCCCCCTCGTGAAGGTGATAGACACCGAAACGCAAGCACAGTAAGTACATCCTGGTTGTTTACAAGAATTCTCCTATGTCGTATATTTTACCAACCCGATGTAATTATTTTCGGAAATAAAAACATACTTTACAATATTTCGTAATATTTGGTACGAACCTGAGAGCGCTCTTCATGAGTTTGCTGTGCTGTTTCCAGGCTGGATTGTAGTCAGTAAAGGCCATGTTTTTCCTGCCCTCCGATTCTATTTCATCTAAAACGCATAAACATGGGTTTCACAGTTGTGATGTTTATACTTTTTATGGATAATAAATACCACGGATCCAAGGAGTCCGATTACTGTACCGGGGCCTCTTACACTCAGTCCCGTAAAATATTCCAAGCATTTGATGTAAGCGTCTCGGATAGTAATTGAATGGCACTTAAACTACATGATTAGAACATTTCATGGAGTAATGAGGTCTTTGAACTCTTTTCAATTAGTCCATGAACACTACATGTTTCAAATGGGAGTCATACTCCTACACAGGGACATCCAACGGCGAAACCACCTGTCTGGATGTACCCTGCTTTCTCAACCGTCACCCTTAGTTCCTGACAGCTCTACTTATGAATATTCATGAGTTTACTCTTATCTATGCCAGATCCCTTTTGAAAACTGAAAGGTCTATTCTCTGATTGGCTGACAGCTGGATAGTGGTGACACCCACAGGAACTAAGTGACGGTTGAGAAAGCAGGGTACATCCAGACAGGCGATTTCGCCGTTGGATGTCCCTGCGTAGGAAGATGATAGGAGTCATACTCACAAGATTGCAGATGAGGTCTGCCTGCAAACGCAACACTCTTCTCCACCAGAGCTTCCCGAACGGCATCCACGCTGTTCAGCACCACCACATCCGTCATGCCCTTCTTCAGGCTGAAAACGTCGCCATATTTCTTGGCAAGGTCGATGAAGGTCAAATGGGACTTGCCGGAGAACACTGTAATACAATTGCAATCGTCAGTGGCTGCTACCTACCAACATGACCAAATACCAAACTGTCTTTAGCTACATTTGCTTGGAATATTGTTATTACTCTGTGACCGGAGGGTAACCTCAGGCGATGGAGTATTGTTTTTGACGATGTAACGCGCGTTCGCAATTATGGTTTATGTTGGTTGTGGTGTGTGGCATGGTGTTTATATCAGATACATAGAACACATCACATCGACTTTAGTTCAAAGCTAACATACCTATTACTGCCAAATTTAAAACACAATCCTGTACGCATCAACAGCAAAATAAGAAAGAACGACACCAAATGAAAACAACCTCACAGCTTCACCATGGATACCTGAAACACTCGCAACTGCGAACAGCTGACGACACGATGTGCACAAAACGATCATCCGATAGATGTTCCACATTACCGCATATATCTGCTTGGAGATAGGCTAATTACAAAACCACGTGACCTATAGGTTAGCTGTTCTACAATACCAGGGAAATAGGGGTAATTTCGAAAATTATTACATCGATTATAAAAACAAAAAGTGCATCATCGCACAACTGAGTTTGGGCACAACTACATATCAATGCGACAATGGGAACATATAACAGATACAGATGCGAACGCGCGTTACATTGACAAAACTAAAACTAAAATGTCGCCGGAGGTTGCCCTACTTAACTACCTATCTACTTAACTACTTATCTACTTACTGGAAAGATTTCCAATGACAGGCCAGGGAAACGGGCCGGGGGGCATTCGCCATCGTCTGATGTAATCCATCAACCATGTCACGAAAAGTACAGCAAAAAGACTGACGAAAAGCGTGATCAACAACATCTTCCTGCAAATAAAATGCAGATTAGAAATATAAAACTTATATACAACGCAATGCGAAAAGTAGAAAAAAGAGTTCGTGTATGCCGTGATCATGTTATAGCCCAGACCAAGGACGTTATATAACGTCCTTGCCTTATAAATATGACCCATATTTGAGGAGAAAGAGGAACGTTTCAGCTCGCTGAAGAGCTAGTCTTCCACTGGTCGTGACAGAGAGGACAGACGCTATGTACGGTATTTACAGGGAAATTCCCCTAGCTGTTCACGACAAGCACATCGAACAGTGAACCACGGCTTAACCTCCCGTTCTAATACCTGTCACATTATCCAGGATCTTCGGGCGTATCGATGGAAGATCGGCCATATTTAAGATCGACAGAGCCAGAGGGGTACGCGTATTTTTTACCTGAAAACCGTACCTGTTACATATAAGGTACTTTGTACCTTATTGTGCTTAAAATAACGTTATTATTATAAGCGAGGCTCTGGCGATTACCACAGAATCGTCGTCCGATCGATTTTCGCCAAATGTGACAGGGGTATAAGGACTGCAACCCTTTTTGGTAGCGTGCATCTCGGGTGAGCGACACAGCCGGAATCGAGCTCACGGCTTCTACAGTTCCAGATGCAAGGCCGCTAACCACTGAATTGAGCAATATCAATTACAGACAAACACTGCGGAATGAAGCGCAAATGTTCCTCATACTAGTATCATGGTACCCATGTCCCTCAATATCTGTCTTTGCATGAGTTCAGGAAGGAACTGTTCCAAAAGAAAATGCCCTCACAAGCGCACAAGTCTAGTAGCGGTAAAGACATACAGTTTTATGCATTTCTTTGCGTTACTACATGTACCACATTTACGTTCAATTGTACGACATTAAGAGATATCAAGCAAGGGATAAAGATTATGTACCTGCTCCGCGTCTGCCACCTCGGAAAGAAAAATGAAAACCTGCCGTAAGAATGCCGTAAAACCGGTTCTCTGTCATATACATGACTGATTTTCTTTCTAATTGGGTCAATTATACACGAGGTTATTATTTTTTTCTGACACTCTTAGTCGTTTTCGACGAAAAATATGTTCATCCTGTGCAAAAGTGCATAATTTGGTGCATTAGTTTTTTTACAGAAATTTCCCCCTTCAATGTACCAACATTAAGCAAGTTGAAGGAATAAAAACTCATGTCATCTTGTAGATGTAGGGGTGTCATTTCACCCCCAAGCAGCAGGTCTTGATTCTGGTAGGAATTTTTGTGATTCCGGACCAATATCTTTAGAACCTCTGGGTGGATTGCGATCACGTTTGCTATGGGGATAGATATTGTGAGCCATTGTGCTATAGCGTGCATTAGAAGTTTGCTGCAGTTTTGTGGTTCGTTTGCAAAAAAATTATTTACACCCCTTTTGGTCAGGAGTGGAGTGGTCCTAGTCAGTTTGTTTAGATGGCCAATTGGCTGGAGGCAGCCCACCCGCACCAGCTGGGTGCAACCAGTGTTTAGTTTCAGTGCCCTGCAGTCATTATGGTTTCTTCTACACCTTCTAGCATCTCCTTCAAAAGTGTTACATTTATCAGGTTATATGAAATGTACATCTACAAAAGTGAATGTTACCTTGTTACCTCCATGAAAAATGGAGGTACTGTTTTTGTTTTATGATGTTTTGGGGGTATATATCAGTTTTTGCAGTTTTGTGTTTGATTAAAAAATATATCAGAGTAACTGTGACCATCCCTGTGACCACTGTATGGAATGAACCATTATATACCCATTAGGGATATGTGCCAGGTGCAGGTGTAACAATAGGAAATAAAAATGAAATGGCTAGGTCACTAAAAAGGTGTAGTTTTGGATCTCACTGTTTATCATAAGTAGATATATAAGAACAATGATGGAATAATTTTGCCAAACGTCAAACCATATTAACCCTACGCACCATCACAAAACAAAATATTTCATGCAGGTTTGAGTTTTTTTGTTTGTTTTGTATTTGCTGTTATTTTGTTAGAATATCTCTATGTTAAGAGGCTCTGTCTGTAAAAACCAAGCATAGGGTGGCCAAACTCAAAAAATCGATTTTCCTTAAATTTTGTGTGGTGGTAGGGCCTTGGTCCAAACCTACAAAAATGGCAAAGTTTTAGATCTGCGGTCACCGGTTGCCATGGCAACGGCCATTTTTCAAAATGGCGGATTTTCAGCAAGGGAAGGCCTTGGTCGCGTCCAAAATAGGCCTCCTTTGGACTCCTGTAGCCCCCACAAATTAACTGATATTTTATTGATTCTCGGATATGTTATTACCCATATTCTAATAAAAAAAAATGATATATAGTGATGCTCAAAATGTTTTTGTAGTGAGGTGCAGCAGATGTTTGAAAATGATGTGTTTTCGTGAATTTCCAAAATTGACAAAAATCAATTTTTTGACCATTTTTATTGACCATTAGCTCATTTACAGGCAAATCAATTTGCTTGATTTTTGGCACAGTTATAGTTTGAACCTTTGTATACATCATATGTAAAAAAAAGTTTGGGCCTTTTACGTATCGAACCGTGGTGGCCCCGAGAGTAAACCAATATTTCCATTTCAAGAAAATCGTAACCATAGAATTATTCCTGGAAAAACAGTCATAGCTTACCAAAAATGAATTTCAGTTTCATGTTATGTAGCAGAGGAACTTACCTATCACTTATAAAAGCAGGGTTGTTCTATATTTTTTTATAATTGCCTTTAAAATGATTTTATTGAGTTTTTTTCGTCATTTTTAGACCAAAAAATGTATATTTTGGCCCAAGCACCCTGGTATTGCAACCAAATGACCTGAAATTTGGTATAGGAATGTCCTGGACAAGTACACACATGGGTTGATAACTGGTTTGCCATGTAATAGAACAAAATGCTGAATTTGGTGACTTTTTTTGGCATTTTCGGCCCAAAAAGTACATTTTTGGCCCCTGTACCCTGGTTTTACAACCGAATGCCCTGAAATTTGGTATAGGAATGCCCTGGACACATGCGCACATAGATTCAATAACCATTTTGGCATACTGTTCAACAAAATGCTTAATTTTTTCCAAAAAAAGTACATTTTTGGCTCCCATACCCTGGTTTTACAACTGATGAATGACCTGGAATTCGGTATAGCAATGCCCTGAACATACATGTATGCGCACATGGATTCAATAACATATTTTGCATACAGTACAACAAAATGCTTTATTTTGAACATTTTGCCATTCTTTTTTCCCAAAATCATTTTTCGCTCCTGTTCCCTGGTTTTCCAAGTAAATAACCGGTAAAAATTTGGTATAGGAGCGCCTTGGGAATGGCTTTTATAACCCGTTTTTGCATACAGTGCAACAAAACGCGTAATGTTGTAATTTTTGGTCATTGTTTTACCCAAAGTACATTTCTGGCTCTACTTAGCTTTTATTTGCCCATTCTCTTTAGTTTATAGTTTGTTTTTAACTGTTGCTGGAGGTGTGGGTCCTGTGAAGGACGTATAAATCCCGTTGCCCACACCTTGTAGGTGTCTACTTTTTAAGTGGCTATGCGTGCGACCTTTGTCCACCTATATGATTACAGGCGAAGAGGGTCAGCCTAGGGGTTAGGTAGGACCTGATGACTGATATATAATTTAGTGATGACCAACTGTGAGCTTCTTGGAAGCCAAGGATCCACCTGCTCTAGTTTTCGCCAATGTTGTACATACACAAAAAGGAACACACAGTGGAATGTCGGGCACTTCGGCCCCTTGGCAATCAGGACATTTCGGCCCCAAGCCGAGGACACTTCGGCCCCAAGCCGAGGACACTTCGGCCCCAAGCCGAGGACACTTCGGCCCTGGGTCCAGTCCACGATAGTTATCTAACACGTAGCCCGAGTTGACTACATAACGTATAATTTTAGGACGTATGATTTTAATTATACAGTATATTATAAAGTGTTCTCCTGTTTACTCGAGAAAATCGCCATTAATGATTACGCTTTTTTTGCGTTTCCTTAAATTGCATAGCATGCCCACAACATAAGAACTAGCGGGGCCGAAGTGTCCTCTGAGTCTGGGCCGAAATGTCATCGGCCTGAGGCCGAAGTGTCCTGGACTTGGGGCCGGAATGTCCGGGCCGAAGTGTCCATGTGCCGAACTGTCCTGATACCCACACAGTGTGGCACATACATACACAAACACATACACAAACACACACACAAACACAGAGATGCACACACCGCGCGCTATTTTCAGTCTCCAAGACCTCAAATCCCCAACACACCAGTTTTATTTTTCTATGTCTTCCTTGGACCTATAAAAATCACATGGAAATTCGGTACGTCGCTGAAAAAGCCTTTAAAAGCATTCTGCGTACGTTATATACTGTATTCGTGACACTTTGCACGGTCAGATGCTTAAACATGCGGATCTTACCGGTACTGCAGTCATTAACATAATTTATGTCTAAGCTATTTTAGCGATCTTTAAATGATTTGACGCTATACATGTACCGTGCACAGGTAGCTGTTGTATGTTTTTCTTAGTAAATTTAAATTTCCTACTAATCTAAGCTATTCATGTGGAATTTTAAACCTTTAATATGGTCAAATTATCAACAATTTTAAGACATCCCACAATTGGAAAAAAAAGATATTTAATTTGATCTGTTAACGTTTCTTTCTAACACAACGGAGATGAATCCTTTGAAGATCTTGGCAGGAGGCTAACCTTATTTTTACTAGGAAGGCCTATATTTGCTAAGCATATTTCAAAATTTTTGATTGCCCTACATTATGGTCCAATGGGGGCATATAAAAACAAAGAAGGAGTAAACATTACGCATACGGAATCTGCAAGTACATTTGTATGTGATATCAGTTCACTGGAAGGCTAACTAAGTGGGAGTATTATATATTTGCCTAAGATTTTATTCTGCCCTAGTCAGGGCATCCAAAAAATTCCTAAACGCAAACCTATTCATATTCACACAATCCTTAGTTATGTAGATGCCATACTTTGTACCCCGTACAATGGGCGCCGCCATATTGTCTCGGGCGCGGCAAAAGAAACATCGTGTTGCAATCCAATAACAATTTATTCTAGGTTGCGGCTGTATTTAATTTTTGGTGAAAATTTTGCAACAGAACTATGTCATGGTGTTACATTATTTTATGTAAATACAATTAATATTATTAATTTTACTATTCTAAGGAACATTTGTACGTGTAGATGGATTAAAAGAAAAAAAACCGCAAGGTTTAATAATGTGTGCATATTTTATGTTAATGAGCTGCAGTACTGGCATGAATCACACGTCAATGGAACTAAATATTTTACCTTTGTAGAAATCATTCGTTTTACAATTCACCTTATTGGAGCCAATATCTGAGTAATGATGCTGTTTTATCTGCACGGGACCCCCATTTTACGTCCTTTCCGAAAGGTGAATGCAATTCCTTACAACATGTCCGAGCTGAGCCAACCATGGGATCGAACTCAGGCCCACGGATTCATGGAATTGGATCCAGGTTCGGCCACAGAGACATATATACCCTGAAAACACAGCTGTAGGCTTGTACACTAAGGACAAGCTTCCGAAGACCTGAAATGACCCTTACTATTGTGGTGTGTTCTCTAATTTGCTCGAGGTGTGGCTCTCCACGGACCGGCGGAGCTTTCAACATAATGCCCCGTACTATCCCTAGCCCAAACTTTATAATATATTTAATGGTCGAGTGAGAAACTGTTGTTAGGTGCATTTCCACCGGTGCAAACTAGGATTTGAACCCAGATTTTAGGATTTCAACGGCTTAACCAGCTTAACGGCCACTATGTAGCGCTAGTTTACCTTTATCCGCAAGGTGACCTATTCAAACCTATCGCAGTTTGATAAAACAACGGATGTAGTACATCTGTACAGCCGTCGTTAAACTTTAGTATCAAACTGTTATATTTTCAAAATATTGCAGTTTGAAACCACCGCCCTTCTTCTCTGAATACCCCTAAATACACTGTTTTGAAAACAACGGATATATGTTACTCCTAGCCGTTGCATACTTCGAGTGGGGCTGCTCTTATTTTAGGGGAAAGCTGCATGCAGCTTCTTCGCGATTTTAACGTTGCCTAGGTTCTCTTTAATATGTCGGGAGAGGGAGTTTGCCGAATGAGATAAAACTACTTTCAACGGCATACTCCCATCCTCGGCAAACTCCCTTTCCCCACTCCCCAAACAGATGTTAGTCTTTCTGTTGTTTTAGTTTTAACGTTTTGTTAGTCGTTATCGGGCTTTCTATTCTGTATTGTATTGTATTGTATTGTATTGACTATTGTATTTGTACAACTGAAAAAACGTCAAAAAACAGCTGGAGCCTAAACTTTCTTTTTTTTTTTAGAGTACCTTTTCCCGGCATATTAAAGAGAACCAGTAGCCAACGTTGAAAATTGCGAATCAGCGCCACCCCAACCCTTAAAATGAAATTGAAAAAATAAACAGCCCTGTTCGAAGACTGCAACGGAGGCTAGGTTACCCCGCGAATGAAGTAGCCTCTACCAGGCTCCGTGGATCAGTAGTATCATTATTCGTGGTGAGGAAACGTACTCTTCTGGCCGGCTCCATTTGTCCAATTTCTACAATTAGACCACCGATCCACGAAGCCTGGTAGAGGCTACGAATGAAGACGAATTCGCATTTTGTACACATGGATCCTATCAAAGTTTGAACCAAAACGGAAGAAATATGCAATTCATGAACTACCAATTAATTTTCAGGTCACAGCTACATGGAATTACGAGGTAACCTCACATGGCTTTAACATTCACCTTATGTGACCTTATTTTGGCTGTTCCGAAGTCCAAGTATATTGACCTCTGCGGTCACGGTCAGATGCCTCTGGCTAGTCAAAGTTAAAGTGGCACCATGTGGTGAAGGGGGAGGGGGGCACGGCATAGTCAGGTGGAAGTTGAAGTCTGTTATCGTCGAAACGCTAATGACGAACTTAAATAGGAAAGTCATCTAGAATGTCTCTTGTGTCTTGACACAGCCTTTATGAACTAAAATATGTATTTCGAGGTTGGAGTTTAAGATAGGTGCGAGGAATGATCAACTGTTTGAAGAGAGCCCCACGTCGAGCAAAAAAAAACACCACAATTTTCGAAAAGATTATGGTCTCATCCCGGTATGACCGAATCAAACCGGTCAGTCTTACATAACAAACGGGTAGTTTACTGGGTTCGCAAACAAACAAATAAACAACCACACTACCTAATGCAGCTGGGATTAGCGAGGGATTGGAGATGATCTAATCCTGTATTTCCTTGCCCAAAAATGTTTCTGTCAAAATAGAATTGTCGCTGGAAAATTGTAAAGCTTGGTCAGAGGAGTTAGCTGAGTCTAACATTTGCAAGCGAATAAAATCAAAGAAAATATTTCATTAATTAGTTTGGCCAATTTGTGCACACGTGATTTCTGAAGTCTGCAGTAGCTAGTGTATTGAGACTCAAGGAAACCACAAATAAAGATGCGACAGGTCCTTAATGAATACAAATTACTATCCAGACAATCAGTAGTATTGACTTCCGCACGCTGGTGACTTTTATTTGTTATCGTTTTTTTTTAAGGTAAACTTTTATTAGATAACAGGTAGTCCTATTGCCTTTCTGAGGTTGTAATACCCCTGTCACATTTTGCGAAAATCGATATCGATCAGACGACGATTCTGCGGCAATCGCCCAGCCTCGATTATAATAATAACTTTATTGCACAACAATTGTACAAGGTAAAAAGCATGGAATAAATGTGACAGGGACGGGTTTCTGGTGAAAAATACGCGCATGCGCAACCCTACGTCAATCTTAAATATGGCCGATCTTCCATCGATACACCCGAAGATCTTGGATAATGTGACAGGGGTATAAAGACAGTGAGTCCCCTCGCCTCCCATCGCCTTTTCCTTCTCCAACTGAGATCAGGTATTCATTTTTACACCTGGGTGGAGTGAGGAAAGTTGCCTAAACTCATTGAAAGGATCGGTAGCATGATAGAGACTGAACCCAGGACCTCTTGGTTCTTGGCCAAACACTATAGCTAGGGGCACAACCCGCCGTACTTGCAAGTGCGTGCTGTCTACGTGCCAAAACGTGGGCAATCTTTTGGTATCCGTAAGTGGTAAGTACCGCCTCCGTACGAACTACGGATTTTGGAGCACGCAGACACGCCGTAGAAATTTAAGTGCATGCAGAACTTTCTCTGCGTTCGGGCTGCGGAATCGCCCTCCGTACGTGCCAATACGTATACGGGCGACGCACCTGCCTTGTACAGACTGAACGTTTTCAGGAATACGTGGCGGACGTGGCCTCCACAAAAAACGTACGGACAAATTGCACGTACGGCGGGTTGTGCCCCAGGCTTATGCTACATAACCCACTATTGTATGTTGGTTTTAGACAATGACTTGCATGAGGATATACGGCTGAAGCAAAGCCTTGGGCGATTCCATCTCCTCACACCGTTTGTTTGCATTGCATACCCGGGAAACCGCCTCATGGCGTTAAGGTGGGGTCACACATGCGTATATATTCAAGTCCGTTTGAGGTGCGTATGACAATCTTAGTCTCTACCAGGCTCCACAGGTCGCGGGAAAAATAGTACAAATTGGACAAATATAGATACATAAAATGCCAGATGAGTTAGCTGACCGAGAATTATGGTTAGCGACCAAGCTAACTCGTCTGCCATGTTACCTGTTTACGTTTGTCCAATTTCTATTATTTTTCCAACGACCTGTGGGGCCTGGTGGAGGCAAATACTCCCATGCGCGCCTCATACAGACTTAAATATATATGCAGGTGTGACCCCACAATTAGTCTCTACCAGGCTCCACAGGTCGCGGGAAAAATAGTGCAAATTGGACAAATATAGATACATAAAATGCCAGATGAGTAAGCTCATGACCGAGAATTATGGTTAGCGATCGGCTAACTCGTCTGCCATGTTACCTGTTTACGTTTGTCCAATTTCTAATATTTTTCCAACGACCTGTGGAGCCTGGTGGAGGCAAATACTCCCATGCGCGCCTCATACGGACTTAAATATATACGCAGGTGTGACCCCACCTTTAGTCTCTACCAGGCTCCACAGGTCGCGGGAAAAATAGTACAAATTGGACAAATATAGATACATAACATGCCAGATGAGTAAGCTCATGACCGAGAATTATGGTTAGCGACCAAGCTAACTCGTCTGACATGTTACCTGTTTACGTTTGTCAAATTTCTAATATTTTTCCAACGACCTGTAATGAACAGCGGACGTACAAGCTGCATATCCGGACAGATTCACTTGATCCACTCACACCGGCATGGACTCTTAATCTCCAAGCAGATCCTACGGTAGCATAAGATAGTATCAAAAGCTGGCAGAAGAGTGAAGCCGGCTTAGGAGTATGTTTCGGTACCGGCAAATGTAGCGTTTCTACAAGGCAAATGGACACCTCTTGGCTGACTACACTCCTTGGCCAGTTTGGAACTATCTTATGCCATTGTATGATCTGCTTGGAGATTAATGGACTCTCACTCTTTTCGATATCAGTGTTTTTTTTGTTGTTGTTGTTTTAACGTGCTGAAATTGTGGCTCTCGAATGACGCCACTAACTAAAGTATATAATTTATACCCGAGTGAAGTACCTTTCCTTCGGGCACAGTATCAGAGCATATGTCAGCAGTAGTATAGTACTGTCAGCGGATTCGAACCCAGGACCTTTGGTACTGGGCCAAGCATACTACCAATTTGCCCTTGACAGACATTAGTGAGGCTGTGCTGGAATTTGCTGTGTCTGCAGACAGTTTCGGGCCATTAAACAATGTCAGTGACCGGCCAATGTGGTTTCCAATGCCAAAAGTCACTAACCGAAGTCACAGAGAGGTTACAGGCTTGTACTTTGCGTACCCATACTGTTTACTATTTGATAAGAATTATTTGTTCATACATTTTTCATAGTAAGCGAGACCTTGACCGACTCTGGTTAAAGTTCATACGTGTAAACTTACCCTCCAAGCAGAAGTCGGGCTTTGGCGTTTTTGGACATATTTAGACGCATTTTATGGAGAGGGGGTATTCAGATTTGTCGGGTTTTCTTTTTGTCAGCTAGTCATACATACTGTAACATACATACATACACCAGCTGCATGCAAACTGCATGCAAAGTTTGGACTTTGCTTAATTCGAATTTGTTTTTACCTATTTTGTTTGTTTTCATCTTGTCAACCAGCCATATTTCAAGCAGAGGCTTGGCTTTAGCTTGCTTTGGACGTATTTTAAGGCGTTTTTATCAGTTTTTCTTATTTGTCAGTTTTTTTTTCTTTTTGAAGCTAGGGCCTAACATTTTCTCAGACTTAAGTGTAAACTAACAAAAATGCCGAACATTCGACGTAAGATCGTCGCTCGTACGATCAGAAAATGAGTTGTAGGCCAGTCGTGCACGAGTCGCACTATTCGCACTAGTGTCGTACAACTGTCTAAAAGATATAGCTCCGCGGTTGGTTTTGTCTCACCCTACACTACTTGAAAATTCGACATCTAAATCGTACAACGGTCTAGAACTTGAAGAAAATTAAATTTGTTACTTATTGTTTATGGTATGATGCATGGTAACAATAACAAATTACTAAGCACAGATATACGCGGATGTTCTAAAACTATAACTACATGTATATTTAAAGTGTCACAAAAATAATGCAGTCTTGTTATAAGAGCGTATACACCTTTCTCACGCGGCGGCCATGATAGATCGAAGAAGAGGTCAATGAGGCAAACAGACAAAACTTATTTCTAAAATCAGGTCCCATTTAGTTTTCCCCCAAACCACACAAATTGTCATGATATAAGATAGAATTATAAATATTACAAGAAGTGTTATGCACCGAAAGATGTAGCAATTTAGAGTAGTGTAGACTGACCCCATAGTCCCTTAAGAGATGCAAAATAAAAACATAATAATGCAAATTTTTAACGAATTTGCAGCCATTCACTTATTGGTCGATTTCCTTATTGGCAGGCTACCATTGGTCGAACTGCTAATTATGATGGACAGCCTTTTGTTTGCCACATTGAACTCGTTTTAGATCTATCATGGCCGCCGCGTGAGAAAGGTGTATAGAATACCAGATGACCGGTCATTCACATTAGGCCGTTTTGGATTGATCCACTCCAGACAAGATATTTGTCCATTTGTTTGTTGTGTCAATACGAAAGTGCGTCATCAATGCATTATCTGTCAACATACGTATACTGTTGTTTTGCGTATCAAAGTTCACCAGGACAGTCGAACACCGTACAAAGAACAGTGGTGGTATGGTATGGTATGTTGTCTATATGGCCACGCGTGTAGCAAGTCAGTTTGTACGGTCGTTGACCTTTGCCCATTCCAACCGGTCGTTGACCTTTGCCCTTTCCATAGAGCTGACCGCTCTTTTAAGGTCTTTATCATACCCGAGCATTTGGGTCGGTTTGGGATTTATTCAATCATATCAAGTCAAGTATAACAAGCAAAAGTGCAACAGTATCGTAATAAGTGGTAACAATTTTTTGGCAAAAAAATGTGAACACCTCAGGTTCGAAGTATGGGGCGAATTTCAGATAAAAACACAGTGCCACTGTGCCACAGTATCGTGATAAGTTGTGACCACCTCTGGTTCGAAGTATGGGGCAAGAAAGGTCTTAAAGTTTTTAACATGCAATAAATACGTTTAGTCATTTCATCCTTTGTATGATTAGTGTTTGAAACATTTCCATTTCTATCTTTTCATGTTCTTTTATGTCACCTTTTATCGACGTTTATAACCGTAACTTTATTATAATATTTCTGATATATGTACGTATGTATGTAACGTTATTTATATTAGTATTTCTTTTTTTGATTGCAATGTTGGCATTTTAGATGGTAAACAAGTTAGTTTGTTTGCTTGTTTGTTTGTTTGTTTGAACTTTTATTCATTCATGAAAGCTCAAATCGGCCTGAAGGCCGCTTTTAGAAATTGTTAACGTTACATCTGTTTCTCCCTTTCCTTCAAGGCCAATGTTACAGATCAATTGCCACTATCTGCTTAAACACTGGTATGCATTTCTTCTGCAGTCTACCAAAACTCGAACCACGTGTATGATTTTTTGTGCCAAAAACAACAACAGCCAAGTCCAAAGTCAACCCGAACGACACACATGTAGAAAAGAAATTAGGCGTAGCTTGCAAAGATGTAAGATGGGAGGGGGGCGGTTAAGCATACCACACAGGTGTAAGAGATTACGGTTGAACAACACCGACAAGGTCAAACGCCAAGTCACTGCCCCCCTCCCCAATGCCTTTGGAGGGCATTGTACTTGTTTGCTCCTAACTACAAACACACTTTCGCGCGTGTCAATGTTTACAACAGTGAAATCCTTGTGCATGCATATATCACACACAAACAAGTATATTACATAACGGGGCCGAATGAAGTCCAACTTACAAAAAGTATTGATGTTAAAAGGCAAGGTTACATTAGGACAAGTCTTACGCCCGCTTTGATATCGGATAATCTTTATTTTAACCGATCGTTAACAGGACCAATAATAGCTTTAATACAAATTCTAACTTTGCTTTTGCTATGTCATTTGTATCTTTTGCATTTTATAGTGTTCTCTCTCTTTCTCTCTTTCTCTCTTTCTCTCTTTCTCTTTCTCTCTCTCTCTCTCTCTCTCTCCCTCCCTCCCTCCCTCCCTCCCCCCCCTCTCTCTCTCTCTCTCTCTCTCTCTCTCTCTCTCACACACACACATACAAACACACACATACAAACACACACATACAAACACACAAATCAAAAACAATATCTCCATTTGTCCTGAAGGTAATTAGACATACGTGTAAACTTTAGATTAGATGACTACAAAGGTACTCATGGCGATTTTTTTATGTATTTTTCTCAGATGAAGCCTAAGAGTGCCCATCTTCGGTTACGGACGTCTTATTGGATGCAACTAAAAGCCAGTCGCCCCATTTGAGAAGAACACCATCTTGAGTACTTTAAATATCCCACCACACTTATGGACAAGGATAAGGGTTGAATTAAGATGCAAAAAATATCCGTTCAATGCTTTGTACTCATTCAAACCTAAGTAGGTGGTTAGGCAAAGAGCTAACAATCTCTAGCTGTATACTTGAAGCTTGCCACAGTAAGACCAATATGATACCGCTGTCTCTGTACAAATGATCCATAAATATCTGAAAGGAATGAGCCACATATAATGAAAAGTCAGTTGTAAATATAGGAATCTGTCGTTTCCACGATTCTGTTTCAACGAAAACAGAATCGAGTATTTGCAATTATTTTTTTTCTTCATGTAGCGGTATTGTTGTTGTCTCAACTCTCTGTTTCCAGGTTTAGGTTCATTCGTCTTTCGTCTTGAAAAAACAATTAGTTTTTTTTGTGTCTTTTTTTATCTTTGTGTCGCCTCTCTACAGCAAAGGATAAACTGAACTGAATTGACCTTTTCTGCAGCCCTTGTGGGAATGACTGACGACAAGTCACAAGTTTCAGCTGCGGAGAACATCATCATCGCAAGAGGTCGCTGAGGTGAGGAGCCATCATAATATCCACAACGATATCAACAAATAAAGCTAGGTGAAATGATGGGTCTGGAGAGGAACCAATATATTATATTCAATGGATCCAACCATAATATACATAACACAGCATCCAACCATACCAATACTATAACGCCACACATCAACACTACAACGCCATACTCGTCTAAGGATCTCTAAATGTAGATGTCAACATCGCAAAAGTATCTGTATCTATCTTTTCCATAATTTTTTTAAACGAAAACAAGAATTGAGCGTATACAATGAGTGCCTACTTCATGAAGCAACATTCTACTACTGCCTCTACTCTTATTTGTGAGCTTTTAGCTTTCTTTGATGAAGAGAGATCAAATATGTTTTCTATAACCCTCTCGGGACTGATCGACCGAGGCGGAGAACATCATTATCGCAAGAGGTCGCTGTTGTGGGGGGTCATCATGACACCTGTGAATCAAAGCAGTTACAAGAAGCCCTATGATTGGAGGGCGAGGAATGACGTCATTGATTTTGAGTCAGTAGCGTAGACGATAGTTGAGCGCAATTCATGACAAAACCGCTAGAAGTCGCTCTTACAGTTTAGGCACTTAGTATATGTACACATGCAAGTCCTAGCAAAGGCTGCCAAAACGCCATATTAATATACACAACTTATTTAGCATGTATGTGAGCTTACAGTATTTTAATTTTTATATCCACCTGGTTTGCTTGCAATGGTCACAGTTGCAAATGTTTTTATGAGAAACTGTTGAAAAAACTAAGATAAAACTTCTTACATTTACGCCCACTTATTCTAGGATCATATTGTTTGCGGATCGGAAACAAAAACGTAAAGATTATATCAAATGTGCGTTATTTTTTCAGGACGTTTTGTGTTATTTTTGTTGTCTTTTATTTCATAATTTTCGTTTTTTTAGCAGGGCTTCGCAAAGGAAATGTGACCAGCTTAGCATTACTCAACCAATATGTTGTTTGCCTATAACCAATCTATTTGAAGAAATATGATGTAAACACATTCCCAGTCATTGTATATGCATATACATATGACGCAGGTTATCTATTTTACACATCAAAACAGGATGTACAACAAAGCTGCCGTATGTTTTACTGAATTTTAATATTTGAAGAATCTTGGTGACGCAGCAACATACGTAAGCCCGCATGCTTGGATATTTGTGGATTTTTATAGTTCTTACTTCAATTGGCCAGTCTTCTATACAGCAAAAAGCGCTTTTTATATACGATTGATACTTGACAAAAGCAACACTGTAATAAACAGAATAGACATTAAATTCGCTCCAAGGTGTTTGATTGAGTCCTACTATCTCAAGAATCATGCTGACGCAGTAACATACGTAAGCACGAATACCTTGATATAGTAGAATATAATTCTTGTGTCTTAATCTTGCTTTGAAGTCTGGATCTAGCTCTATACTTATGCAAATTTGATGTATCATTGTACATGTATTTGCAAATTATGTGCAAATTTGATGTATTATTTGATTGTATATGTTGTTTAATGTATATTGTATTTATCTCCCATTGTCAGTCCTTTGCAATAACCACGGCTAGTTGGGCGACCTTGTCTGTCTGTAGTGTTAGCCAAACAAACAAATAAATAGATAAATAATTGTTGTTAATTGCCTTTAGGCGTAGCGCACAATTGCACATTTTCTATAGTAGGTACATGTACAAGTTTTTCAAGACCGGACCAGACTTGTCTTGTTCGAACAAACGTTATCGTTACAACATGACATATACAATCTCTAAAATATTTTGACTTAAGTAGGTCAATTTAAGACTAACGGAAAAGAAAGTCTGATTTAAGATGAAGGTTAAATCGCATTTTTTGATAAAATATCTGTTCAATAACAGCATTCCTCAAAAATCATTACTTCGATTACAGAAGTCTAATAAAAGGAAAATTAAAATTTTGCTAATATGACATAATTTAATGAAACGAAAAAGTGTACTTTTTTGGTGTTAGGATTTGGTATATTTTACTTGAATGAATTTACAAAATAGAATTTCTTACTGACTTTTTGATTCTCTCTCTCTATCCCTTGCTTTCTCTCTCTCCCCTCTGTCTCCCATTCTCTCTCTCTTTCTGACTCCATCCATTTCTCTCTGCCATCTGTTTCTCTCTCATTCTCTCTCTCTCTATGACTCCATCCCTTTTTCTCTCCCCTCTGTATCTCTCTCATTCCCTCTATCTGACTCCACCCATTTTTCTCTTCCATCTGTCTCTCTCTCATCCTCTCTCTCTCTGACTCCATCCATTTCTCTCTTCCCTCTGTATCTCTCTCAGTCTCTCTCCCACCCCCTCTCTCCGTATACCCCATCTATCTGCCTTAATATAACTATCTAGATCTAACCGTTTTGATTCAACAGAAGATCTAGCAACCATTTTTTTTTCAACGTAACATAATGCCTGGCCCCCAATACATGATTTACAGTTGGTAGAGCTAGTCAGAAAACGTTACATAATACTGTATATCTTAGACTCCGCTTTCAATGCTGTGATCTTCTACTTGCTGCTTCAGGAAAAGTTCACAGCTGGAAACTATAACCTATCTGTAACGATCATCATCGCATCACGTTTTTGACCCAGATTCTCGACACTCGAAAGTCAGCGCATGTCTAGATTTAGCTAACCCTGACCCACATCGTTTCCGGGGATTTAATTCATAGACGGATCGATGTCGAGAACTCAGACTTTGGTTGACCCAAAGACCATCAATCAGTCGTTCCTTCCCTGAAGACGTTAAGAAAGACAGACCAGTTAAGTAGCAATGGACTTTGGACTTTACATTGAGGGGGTATATCGCAGTGGAAGGTCTCGAGTTCGATCCCCGTCCGAGTCACACGAAAGATCTCGATGTACTACTTTTTCTGATTAATCCTGCGTCACAATACCTTTATGATATAAATGATTTTGAAATTCGAAAAGCGATTACTCACTAAGAATCAGTAGCCATAAATTGAATATTGAAACAGGCAGATACTACAATGTAGCCCCTGTCCAGAGCATATTGAAGATAAATTTCACTTTTTAATCGAATGTTCTAGATACGCTATTTTACGTAATGAGCTATTCACATTTCCCGAATCCAGTACAGCAGATTTCAAGAGACTCGATGCTACAGACAGATTTGTATATATCTTTGGATGCCACAACTCCCATAATGCAAAGATAGGCAAATATATCAAAGACTGTTTTGCTATTAGAAAGAGTAATGAAACTCATGATTAGCCCAACTCGATTGTAACACTATATCAAAGACTTGTGTTAGCCATTCTTGTTATGTTAATTAGGATTTTAAGTCTTATTATATACACCTATTTTGTACTTTGTGTAACAGTCGTTGCCATACTTTGTACCATGTACAAATGTCGAGCAATAAAGTTCATCATATCATTCCTGTCAACATCGGCCGAAGCTTCAGCGAAAAATATACGGTCGACGTGTATCATCACATGCAGGCACGCCTGCTGTCACGTGCAAGAACGCATTTTGTCACGTGCAAGCGAAGCATCTTGTCACGTGCGAAGAGCATGGACTGCCCAGTGCAGGGATCATGGACTTTGATCGCCCTTGACAATTTGACCTCACTGCACCGGATACAAGCACTGGCACTTAAAGATCTGTCGATCAGTTGTCTTTAAGTAGAAAGGAATTTGGACCCAATTCTAAGAAATCAGAATTTCGCATCCTAGCTTGCGGATTTGAGGAGAAGATATTACTTTTATTGACAAGATCTTGACTGATACTGGAGAATCCACCTCACTTATCGAAAAGAGTAGAGGTCAATTCCGGTGTGAGTGGATCAAATATGATATGCAGTATGAACGGCTCGGTAAAAAAAGGCGGTTTACCGAAAATGCCAAACAAACAAACTAACAAGCAAACAAAAATACATTTTCTGATGACATCAGATTTTGAAAAAAAAGCAAGATTTTGTTTTTCTTTCCGGAGATTGTGAACATGGCAAGAAAATGCTAAAATCAGAAAATATATAATGTTGTATCCGTTATAGATAATAATTGCACTTTTAGAATTCGAAGTGACACTCGCGAAGTAGTCATTGGCTGTATGTGTAGTTGTAGTTGTGAAACTAAGTTGGATACTAGTAGTTGGAAAAGTGGCATCACTATGGACGTAGTGAGTGTAGTTGCCAGCTTTGTAAGTGATACCAGTAATACCACACTAATAGAAAGTTTACTATATTACAGTGCACTTCTTGTTGGTTGTGCTACCATGTTTTGTCACCTCAATTCTTGTTACAACGTTTATAATATCCACTTTGAAAATCTTATTTTTTACCCACCTTGGTTTTCTGTAGAATTTAGTTGCTGTGATGACCTAATTGTTCAACCCTGACTATTCTTGTGTGCCAGACTATTCGTTTGTTGTTGAACGCCATGTCCATGGCTGAAGTGACCCAGTTAGTTGGTCAGTCGAAACTTTACTGACCTTCTCCTTAAACAACCCTCACAGAGAATGGATTCTGTCTTACAGACATAACGTTATGTTAAGAAGAAGCTCGGCTATTTTCAACCGACCCTGATCTACATGTCAATGTCTACATGTTTATCAAATGACAAGGTCCGGTAAAGAAGATAATGGATACAATCAACTGTATACCTTCGCCAAGAAGGTTATATTTTGGGTAGCGTTTGTTTGCTTGTTTGTGTGTGTGTGTGTGTGTGTGTGTGTGTGTGAGTGAGAAAGTGCGTGTGTGTGTGTGTGTGTGTGTGTGTGTAAGTGTGTGTGTGTGCGTGAGAGTGTGTTTGCGTGTGTGTTTGTCTGTGTGTGTGTGTGTGTATGTGTTTGCGTGTTTGTGTGTGTGTGTGTGTGTGTGTGTGTGTGTGTGTGTGTGTGTGTTTGTAAAAGACCACCATAGCTCGAGAACGCCAGGATGGATTGTATGATATTTGGTATGCGGGTAGGTCTTCTTGAGAACTGAAAACGATTAGATTTTGTTTTCCTCTTGTTTTAAGGACCTTGCCACATGGACCACTTCGTTCGTTTATTCTGGCCACTAAACTAACGCTCACTGTAACAGCATTTCTTCTCCCTAAGTCAGAAACATCAAGCTTAGGCAAGCTCGACTAATTTACTCAATAAGCGAGACAGGGGTTACGGATGTTGCTCGGGAAGATTTTCTACGCCATTTAGACCGAAATGCTTTTGATCCACTCACACTGGGAATGACCCCTACTTGTATACTCTTTCCGATAGGTAACGTTATATGTGGGTTCTTTAATGTGGCTCTCCTCAAACATACACCTCCATTTAACGTCATATCCACGAGACGTCCCTAACCTAAACTCATTTTCATCTAAATGAAGTGAGGAACGTCACGTAAAGTGCTTTTCCTAGGTGCACATGGTCAATAGCATGACAAGATTTGAACCTCCGACCTTCAGGTTCTATCTTCCTTACACCAAGCGACCCCACGTTCGAATCCAGACGAATTAAAAATTGAAAGCCATACATCAGAGATTTACAGCCATCCCTCAACAGAGACGGTGCACGCCATAGACTCCCTGCAACTTATGATCCACTGCTCACCGAGTCACGTGTTCCATCGTGAACACGTGATTTCATCCATAACGTGATCTCACAGAAGCAGTGAAATGTTTCTTATTTGACAAAGACGGGAGCTTATCAAATTTGGGTATATAATTTTGTGGAGATGAGAGTTCAACCGTTTCAGAATAAGGTTAAATTTTCTTCGGGGGTAAGTTGGGGGGGTAAGCTGAACATAAGAAGTCTGGTTTCTAGGTCAAGGTGAGTCCTGACTTATAGTCAATCTTGGCTCGAGTGTCCCAGTTACCGGTCAGATGAATGTGACCTTCTCCTGAAAGAACCCAACTGTAAATTGTTGTTAGCGTTTATGTGACCGTGTTTACAAATCCAGGCTGGCTTGGGAATAGGTTACCTTGGCGGTGGGAGGGGCGTTTTGGTTATTTTTTACCAGGATTTTATGGAAATTAAACACATTTTCATGCCGTTGAATTCGAAAGAAAAGCTTAATGTTTACGTCAGCGCTCTTGAGTGTGAGTCTGTGTGTTTATGTATCAACAAAATATCTGCAGAATGCCCGAATTAATGACATTTAGTATGTAGGAAGCCTGTCATGAGGCCTTAAAACGATTTGATTCTGGGCCTCCTAGCGGCTTGGTATAGTACTGCAGCGAAACTGCCAGTTTTTCTATCTTTTCCTGCTGCAAGTGCCAAAATAATGGTATTTGATAGCTCTTGTTTGTCAGTTTGCAAAACTCGTAAAAAGCCTTCATGTGTAACACAGACGTCTCGTACAACCTGCGTATTAAAGACGGGACTGGTAGAGCGTTGAACCACTCACACCGGTGGACCCTAGCCTCCATAGCTGGCTCTCTATGGCCTTTTGCTGGCCATTTCTTTTTGTACTGGGTCGCTGATTGCTGGCCTTCTCTACATGCCCGGCTGTCAGAAAAGGCCAGCAATCAGCGACGTCGACCCAGTACAAAAAGAAATGGCCAGCAAAAGTGTACTATGAGCCAAAAAAGGCCATGGAGAGCCTGCTATGGAGGCTAAGTGGACCCTGCGCTTACCGATAAGTGTAGTGAATTGAATTCTTTAACGTGCTTGACGTGTGGCTCTCCTCAAACACAGGACCTCATTTTCAAAGAGGACGTCCTTAACCGAAGCTTGGTACTTATTTTTTAACCCGAGTAGATGAGGAAACAGGCGTGGCGCAATCGGCAGTGCGTTGGGCTCAGGATCAAGAGGTCCCGGGTTCAAATTCTGCCGTGTCACCGATCTTGTGCCCTTTACTAAAATTTACTACAAATCACCCGGATGGAGGCCTGGAGAACCTCCGTCTCGTATCAACCACGTGCACACGGTGATTATCACTACTCTCCAAGCAGAAGTTAGGCTCCGGCTGTTTTTTTTAACGTTTTTTTAGTCATTTTTATCGGGCTTTCTATTTTGTCATTTTTCTTGGAGAGTAGGTTATCACATCATTCACCCAGACTCCAGGAATAATCGTGACGTATCAGTTACTTACTCTCCAAGCAGAGGTTAGGCTCCGGCTG
>NC_049997.1:16121689-16141791 GCF_000003815.2 Branchiostoma floridae
TTTTATCGGGCATTCTATTTTTTTTATATCTTGCTGTGTCAAAACCTAACTGGCGTACTTCAAGAAAAATGACAAAATAGAAAGCCCGATAAAAACGACTAAAAAAAACGTTAAAAAAACAGCCGGAGCCTAACCTCTGCTTGGAGAGTATCAGTTACTAATGAAGATCCGAATCAAACCAAAGTAAACTAGTTTCCTTAAAGCCACTTTGACTTTGTTGGGACCTTCTAGGGATTCAAACCCAGAACTCCTGCTATTTTTAACCGTCCTTCACCTACTTTTCGACAAGGAACACTCGACAGTCAAGGTTAGGGTCGTCTGATACGTTCCAGATGTCGTCTCCTGCTTGTGAAGGAAAGGGTAAAGGACACAAGAAGCTACTTTGGCAATTTTGGCACGTACTATGCGTCTTCTTTAACATGTTTAAAGGCCTATTATGTAACTTTTTGGACCGAAATCCAAAATATTCTCGAGAGCAAAACCACCATTCTGCCTAAATGAGATCGAAGATAAACGTCACTTTGTTATGGATTGTTCACGATATGATGACAAACACACAAAGCTTTTCACATTTCTTCCCGCTTACACTAGTGAAGTTAATATCTTTACCGTTCGATATATATATCGTATATATAGATACATTTAACTACATTCTGGAAGGCAATAACACTTATTATTGTGTACAAATAGACACATGTATCAAAGACTTTAGTGTACACGACATGCTAGACTTAATATTAACGTTGACCTATTTATAACTATAGCCCAAATGCATGCCAATTTGGAAAATTCAACAGCAAAACAACTTTTACAGTTCCGATAACTCCTCTTTTTTCAGCCTTTCATCGTCCTAAAAGATTTACCTATTTAGGTCACTTTGCGTAACGTAACATCTTATTCGGTTTGATGTAGCATTTTGTGTGAATGCCAATTCCCCTTCACACGGGTACCTCCCACACATAAGTTTAAGAATTGTTTTCTTTTGTGTGAACGGTTTTCATAAAAGATAACCGATTCAATTCTTTGCTTTTGTAGTGTTGGTATTGACGTAAATGGGTTACCGTCGTATAACACGTAAGCCTTGTTAAATCAAAGCATATACGTGATGTTTCGCCCACTTTATTAATAACTAGAACCTTCAAATAAATGGGCATTGTCTGCCTATGCATTAATTTGTTTTGTGCGAGGTTCTTTTTTTATTGAGAGCATGTTTATTCAATTATATAGATGACATCAATTTTGACATTTGAAAAAAAAAAGGTTTTCAGTATATTGTAAATCGGCTAAAACAGTATATTGTATATAGCGGCTGCAAAATGAGGAAATATATCCCATGAATTACACGAAAAATATCGGAAAACGTATTCTGTCATTTCTATACAACCTATTGCAAATCTCCTCTTTCACGAAACCTATTAATTTTCTTAAAAGTATTTGTTGCAGATCAATAGCTAGGATCTTTTACACGCGTGCGTACACTATTATTCCGAAAACCTTTGTAACAGACTTAAGTTTGAAAGACATGGCCGGAAATGCAAGGCATATAGTCTTAAGACATAAAATTCTCATACGGTTAGACTTATACAGTTCAAGTAGATGTTCTTATCAATGACTTTGAAGTCTTAAACTAGTAAGGCCACAG
Organism: Branchiostoma floridae; assembly: GCF_000003815.2. Lineage (NCBI taxonomy): Eukaryota > Metazoa > Chordata > Leptocardii > Amphioxiformes > Branchiostomatidae > Branchiostoma > Branchiostoma floridae. The sequence continues at coordinate 16,123,332 of NC_049997.1, forward strand.
CAAGTAAATGGTATGGATGGCACTAACTCACGAATTTGTTAGAAAAAAAAAGAGATTTACCTCCGACTATGGGCTAACATTACAAGGAAATACCGAAATTATATCAAAAGTGCTGTACATGTGTTCCCATGTTTTTGTCACTCGTAATAAATTTTACTTACTCTATTTCCAAAATTACGGCATCTTATTTTTAATACCATGTTCTGTTTTTTGCACACTTACATTAGAGTCTGTCATCCATAAACTTTATTTTCTGTGGCCTAGCGTTTCGTTTCATCTTTGGATTATAACATCTTACAACTTCTTACATTTAAGCTCTCTGGCGTCTTTAGCCACTGACGTCACCCAATCTTAAAGAACAACCCCAGGGGTGCAACAACAATCCTTGTACATTGTGCAGAAATTTTGCAATTAAAGTCTTAGTTGATACTGTTAGCAAACTGAAAGAAGAATCCTTCTTTCTCATTTGAAAACGATGCCTAATACCCTAACTGGCAATGGCGGTGAAACTTTGATGTTTAAAGGTCGGATTTGTTTAACGTCATCATTTCTGTCCTTCGGGCGTTTGTCATTATGTTTGTGATTGTTCAACTATGTTGTAAAGGTTAACTGAAACTTTGTAGTGAATGTTTCATCTCTTCTTAGCGACCGTTATTATGAGTTAATTGCAAATTCTTTCCCGTGGGCTAATTGCAAGTAACATGAGATATTCAAACAGTGTGAAAAACAATATAGCAAATGTCTATTCTAGTCAGAAAGCTAACTCTAGATTTTGGGTTATTGAGTTCGAATTCTTTTTCCGTGACAGTGGAAGACGAATTTATTCCACCTTTTCTATTAAGTGGGGGGTTTGTGATGTTAGATGGAGAATTGTTTTCTTGTTGTCAGTGAATGTGAAGAAATTGGTGGAATTTGATGGCATCTTCAAACAGCTCTTTTCTTTCGTGATTATAGAAAAAGCTGTTTGATATAAAATGTGTTTCGTCTTCCACCATGTTTGACGTGCATTGCTTGCAAGTTCTTTCACGTACATGTAGCTTCTTGTACCGCCCTTTCTCAACTTCAAGAGGGTAGATCAAAATTATCTAATTCTAAGTATTTTCCATAGTATGTGCTTTTTACAGGTCTTACAAAACCTTAGCTTACCAGTAACAGTACTCAAGCTTACTTTTCTATCATGATGAACACCAATGAATATGTTTTCCTTCGGTTGTAGTGGGTCGTCTCATCTGTTATGTTGTAAAGTTTGACTGAAACTTTTTCGATTTCCTATTATGATTAAAATTGATGAACATATTTTCCTATGGTTGTAGTGGGTCGTCTTATCTGTTATATGTTGTAAAGATTGACTGAAACTTTGATTTCTTCTTATATTTCCTATTCTGATTAAGATTAATGAATATATTTTCCTGTGGTTGTAGTGGGTCGTCTTATCTGTTATGTTGTAAAGATTGACTGAAACTTTGTAGTATATGGTTTTTTTTCTTAAATTTCCTATTATAATTAAGATTGATGAATATGTTTCCCTCGGCTGTAGTGGGTTGTTTTATCTACTATGTTGTAAAGGTTGACTGAAACTTTGTAGTATATGTTTTTTTCTTTTTTTTTATTTCCTAGTATAATTAAGATTGATAAATATGTTTCCTATGGCTGTAGTGGGTCGTCTTATCTGTTATGTTGTAAAGATTGACTGAAACTTTGATTTCTTCTTTAATTTCCTATCATGATTAAAATTAATGAATATATTTTCCTTCGGATGTAGTGGGTCGGCTTATCTGTTATGATGCTATGGTTGACTGAAACTTTGTAGTATATGTTCCTTTTACTTAAATTTCCTATCATAATTAAGATTGATGAATATGTTTCCCTCGGCTGTAGTGGGTTGTTTTATCTACTATGTTGTAAAGGTTGACTGAAACTTTGTAGTATATTTTTTTTTCTATTTTTATTTCCTATTATGATTAAAATCGATAAACATGTTTCCCTTCAGCTGTAGTGGGTCGTCTTCTCTGTTATGTTGTAAAGATTGACTGAAACTTTGATTTCTTCTTTGGTTTCCTATTCTGATTAAGACTAATGCATATATTTTCCTGTGGTTGTAGTTGGTCGTCTTATCTGTTATGTTGTAAAAGGTTGACTGAAACTTTGTAGTATATGTTTTTTCTTCTTAAATTTCCTATTATAATTAAAATTGATGAATATGTTTCCCTTGGTCTGTAGTGGGTCGTTTTATCTACTATGTTGTAAAGGTTGACTGAAACTTTGATTTCTTCTTATATTTCCTATTCTGATTAAGATTAATGAATATAATTTCCTATGGCTGTAGTAGGTCGTCTTATCTGTTATGTTGCAAAGATTGACTGAAACTTTGAATTCTTCTTTAATTTCCTATCATGATTGAGATTAATAAAAAAAGGTGTCTGATTGGGCTTTTGTTGGTTTTCTCTCTACTTCTGTTTATCTTTAGGGAAAAACGGAAAGTCTTTAAACCGTTGAAGATTACGGACGAGTACATTGGTAAAAGTAGGGGTGTGTACCTGTGCAGAAAATCCAGGTCCAGGTTCGGTCCAGATACCTTATTATCTGTGAAAACTTGTGATACACAAAACAATGGTTCATTTAGCTACAAAAGATGGAGCATCCGGCGTCCACTGGCGTTTTAGAATCCTGTCTTCATGTAAACAACACATCGTACATCTTACCCACCCCTAGTATTAGATACTGCAGAAATATTCGCGGTGGATTAATGTTCGCGGTTTTCGCGGTGACCACTTCACCGCGAACTTAAAACCACCGCGAACATTTTTCTATTATGGTATTAGACTGAGATCTATGGTGTAACCGCGAACTTAAATCCACCGCGAAAAGCTCTTTTCCCACTACCGCGAAATTCAATCTCCGCGAACTTAAATGCATTTACAGTATTACTTCAATCTCAATCGTCCTTTACAACAGAAATGACAATAACACGTTGGAAAAAGATTCTGCAATATTTTGATCATTCAGATGTCAAATTGATTCCCTTGCCAGCGCCAGCGGTCGAAAAAATGGCTATATTTTGGGGGGGGGGGGTATTCGGAAATATTTTTCATTTGATTTCATACAGAAATATTTCGATTGTTATAACATTTCCGCCTGAGAAAAATGTAAGCTATGTGCCGTATTCCCGGTGACGTAGTTTAGTAGACGGCGTTGCGTATTTTCCGGAGTCTGCGTCATAATAACAATAGAGAGAATAGACGGCAATTTACTCTGGGGACGGACTAATTTCGCTGATATTCAAGCCATTTCCTTTTCTAGATGAAGATGCCACAAATAGTTTTGATTACAACGGGATCTCTTATATGTGGATAACTCACCAGGTGGAGTTTTTTTTTACACGACAGAGACAGAGGATATCGCGACACCCTCCCAATGACCTCAATAAAAAGCGACCAGCAGGTTGGTTAGAGTGCTCTCCAAGCAGATGTTAAAGGGTGAAATTGTCCCGTTTCCCACCATTTCATCCATCCTTAGTCTAACTATTTGACCGCCTGGGCATTACATATCTGGTAACCAGCTTTCTCTTCCCCTAAAACCTAAAGGCAGTGGAAGGAAAGGAAAGCGATCTCAATATTCCAGCCTTACTAGTCTTCCTCTGGTCTTGACAGAAAAGACAGACGCTTTGTACAGTATTTACAGGTTCATTGTACCAGAGGAATTCCCCTAGATATAATAGCTCTTTTCGACAAGCACAGTGAATAGTGGACAACGGCCTAAGGACTGCAATCCTTGCTGGTATAGTGTGCATTTCGGGTGAGTGACACAGCCGGAATAGAACTCACGGCTTCTAGTCGGAGGCAGAGCCACAAACGGGGTACAGTGGGATGGAATGCTTTCAAACACAGTGCCCAAGAGTGAGTGGATGATAACACACCGCTGCGAGCAAATCAAAAGAAAGGCTATTGGGCTTCCTGGCATTGAGTCTAGTACTAGCACGATATATCCCAAAACTATAGAGGTGTTCTCAAACTATAGAGGTGTGTTGGATGGATCGTGGCGTTTGTCGTATACGAAATTGTGATGACTTACAACTTTTCTACGACAGATCGACGACAGTCCGTGAATGGCCCTCAATTTCTTGTATTCAACGTATCTCTGTTGTATTTCATACGAAGGACCCCCTCTCATTTCAATAAGTGTGGTGGTTTCTTGTACGTGCTCTGGGTGTGGCTCTCCTCAAACACGGGACCTCCATCTAACGTCTTATCCGAGGGACGTCCTTAACCGAATCTAGATACTCGTTTACATCCGATTCGAGTGAGAAATTAGTGTTGAGTGCCTTTGCCAATGACACAACGTCGGGTCCTATATCATTGAATCTAACTCAGTAAATCCAGGTATTTACTTGGTCAACAACTTAATCACCAAACTAACCCCCTATGTGACCTAAAACAGGTCGTCACGCAAACAAACTGGGTCAAAACGTGAACGACCACTTTTCTGGCCACCGTGTAGTCAATGACAGTTTGTATGTTTTGTTTAAACGCCTCTGAGACAGTTCCTGTCCAGTTTCCCGCCAAAAATAGCACAAAAAGTCGTCCCATCTCTCTCAAGAAGTCAACACCTCTCGTCCTAGAACGCGGCCACACGCACCAAGTCGCGACCAAACGCAACAGATGTTTCTCTTTAAAAGAATCAAGATGTTTTCGTAAGCTAAAAATAGATAAGACCCTGCATTTGTAGTGAATCAAAATAAATCTACACTAAATATAGAATTTCTGTGCTAAAAATAAAGATTCAACTGATGACAAGCTAAACTAGTACTAGTATTTACTTTGGATTGGGCGGGAATAGGGGGGGGGGCGATAACATACAGAAATATCTGTATCATTCTAAACTCCTCTCCAGTCTCCTTTCCTTTTTGTCTCATACTAGCTCTGTCAATATAGTTATTATTTTTTTTGCGCCATTTTAGAAAGATATGATCTTTGAAACAACCTTAAGAAACTAGCCTATTTTGCGTACAATAAGACTCGTGAACATCAGCGATGATCAAAGGCAGGACTTCTTTATAATCTTAAGAATGATTCTAAAATGTAGAATTAACAGCAACCAACATTTCATATTGCTAATAATACCCCTACCACATTTGGCGAAAATCAATCGGACGACGATTCTGCAGTGATCGCCCGAGCCTCGCTTATAACTATAATTCTATTGCATAACAATTGTACAAGGTACAAAGTATGCTTATATGTGACAGGGGCGGTTTTCAGGTAAAAAAATACGCTCAATCCTCTGGCGATCTTAAATATGGCCGATCTACCATCTCCGATACGCCCGAAGATCGTGGATAATGTGACAGGAGTATTAGGGTAGTCTTTCATGAACCTTTCAAAATTTTATCTTTCCTGTACGTTTTGATTCATTCATGTAGGGATTACGTTCTATCGTAGTCTTCTCGAAACTTACACAGCAGCAAGACCGTGCCTGGGTGCCATCCTAGTTATTTCTCCGATAGGGAAAACAAATCGTTGTTGTTGCTGTGTTCCTCTTCTTCTTTCTTCTTCTTTACTTCGTCTTTTGTCATGAACCAATCAGAGCTTAGAACTGCCGTAAACCAATCATTGCTTAGGCCTGCATCAGCATATTAGCTGTACATATATGAACAATTACAGTTTTGCTAAACAAAAGGCTGCAGGGGAAACTAACTACTATCGGACCCGAAATAGTCTAAAGCTAAGGGTACGTTCAGATACGTGCTGTCTACGTGCCAAAACGTGGGCAATCTTTTGGGATCCGTAAGTGGTAAGCACCGCCTCCGTACGAACTCGTATGGAATCAGACGAATTTTGGGACACGCCGTAGAACTTTACGTGCAGGCAGGCAAAACTTTATGTGACATCGGGCTACGGATTCGCCCACCGTACGTGCTAATACGGGCGACGCGCCTGCCCTGTACAGCCTGAACGTTTTCAGAAATACGTGGCGGACGTGGCCTCCCAAAAAAAGTACGGAAAATTTGCACGTACGGCGGGTTGTCCCCTTAGCTTTAATAGAACCGCACGACGGCCGTCACCCTGTGAACTCCCTTTATATAATATCAAATCAGCTCAGAACGTAGCTGATGACATATGGAATATTTCCGTCGTTTGTTAAATAATGGGAACGTTTTGCGTGACGTCAGTGCCCCAACATACAATAGGTTCGTCGGAAATTCTCCGGGAAATTCCACGTACGTCCGGAACCAATCAACGTCCGTATTGTCCAACCGTCCTTCGTTGTCGAAAAGAGTAGAGGTGGCCAATAGCTAGATTGGATCAAGGATTGGATGCAACCTTTTGTACTTTACAGAGGCTACTATACGCGCTAAAGAGACAGAAATGGCGCCCTAACTAGGGGTAACCTGGTACGTACATGGTGGTTGGTTGAAAATTCGTAGCGGCGCACATCGGCACTTGAGAAAATCAGTACAAAAGATACATGAACTAGTCGCTAGGGGGTCCAAACTTATGTCACTTATTCCTGAGCAAAAAGCTATATAACACCCCAAAATAGTCACCATAGCGTGTTCCGAACACGAGATAGCAAAACCGGAAGTTGCGATGCAGTGCCAAGGGAAGCCGCTAGGGGCCCCAAAATCTAATCATTTCTAACTTTCATCACACACTACCAACGTGCCAAGTATGAAACCAATTCACCCAGCCGTTCTTGAGTTATCTTGTTTGCGCGCGCGCACACACACACACACACACACACACACACACACACACACACACACACACACACACACACACACACACACACACACACACACACAGAGAGACAAACACAGAGGACAGTATGTGGGAGCTAAGGGAAATCAAATCAGTACAGTATCGTCTACTAAGTATAATTACGCCAGGTCACATAGGACAATACCCTGAAAAGTTGGTCTTAAGATATTTTGAATGCAACTTTCATTTATCAATCATGTTTGATACCTTCGTAGATGCAAACACACACACACACACACACACACACACACACACACACACACACACACACACACACACGAACACACACACACAGAGAGAGAGAGAGAGAGAGACAAACACAGGGTAAAATATAACCTCCATGACATTTCATGGAGGTAAAAAGGAAGTTTTAGCTGCAGTACCAATGTCACACGCATCCGGGGTTTTTAGATTATGCTGACCACAAATATCAGGAAACACGGACACACAGAGACACAGGCACACCCAAAATAAAACGCCAGTTTTTCATGGAGGTATAAAAAGAGGTATTCTTCACCTCACTGAAGGGCAAATGCTTTGGGTTTCTTTAAAAATCTATTACTCCTTATAGTTATTAAGTCTCTCAAAACTTCATACACCCGAAATGTTTTCAAACTTTTTTTTTTATCGAGAGTCGTGAATAGCTTTTACTCGGCAAAGCGCGCAACGCCAATTTGCGTAACGTAACGTTATATATATATAACGCTAGTTCATCTTTATTCGCTGGGTAACCTTTATCCGTTGTATTCAAGACTATGGTATTTAGGGATAGTAAGTCAATGGGCAGTGGTTTCCAACTGAAATACCTATCAAAAATGCAATTTGAAACCACTGTCCATCGACTTGATATCCCTAAATTCCCTGGTGGTAAGTAGAACGGATATAGGTTACCTCGCGGATAATGGTAAACTGGCGTTATACTCTTACATTTTCCACTGACAGCACACACAATAATAAAACACAGTCCTTTTTTTCTCCTTGTAAAATGTAGGTATTGGGCGTGTGTATCGTATCTGCCCGTTTCAGCGTGCGCGTTTGTGTATGTGTGGGTGTTCGTCCCAGTGTGAGTGGATTAAATAAATCTGTCCGAATATATTGTACTCTTCAGTACAAGACTCGTCTTTTTACGTACCGGGTATCAATACAAGCAAAAAAACAAAGCCTCTCTAGTAAGGCTATATATGCCATTACTGTATAAACTGATCGACAGTTTAAGAGCATATAATATACTGGTAGTCATACATGCATGGCTACATGAAATATGTGTAATACGTGTATGCCCTTTTTGTTCCGCGTTACGTTACAATTATGCCTTTAAAGCAATATGTTTGTCTTCGACAGCTGTTTTACTTAATGTGATTCCCTGGGATCAATATAAGCTTCACTACGTCATGCTTGTCGTAATCATATGCAGTGCCTTTTGAAGGAAGATACTTTAAGCGCCCGCATCTTTCTTTTATCGTCTATTGCGTCACAACATAATGCATGATTACAAAGGTGACTTAAGATATTTAAGTGTGGGCGTTTCTGTAACTGTACAACAATGTACAATCCGTATTTTCCGTAATTTTCTGATAGAGCTTTTAATTCTTTGCGTTGTCCTTTTTTATTTGAAATCCATACCCAATGACGGTTTTGACGTACCTATATGTACGTATGGATACCATATCCTGTAGTAGACTGTGACGACTGTGGCTTTGTTATGGACAGCTTGCCCATATTTCAAGCGGTCGCAGTTTACGATTTTATGTCACCAACACGTGTTACACAACAAAAGGAAAGAAGAGTCATGGTCACGACCACACGCTCCGAAAAAAGACCCGCCATTTTGAGAGTTCACTCACACAACTTCCTAATATGCACATCTGGGACAAATGGGGATTGATTGAATGACTGTAACGGTAGGAAGCTTGTTATGTGAATGGTGGTGTACGCAAGTTGGGGGCGTGTCTTAGCTGTCACGTTTACGTCTTCGTCACCTTATGTGACGTCATGACAGATGGTCACGTGACAAGGAAACCCCTAGAAAAGGAGGGGACCTTCCCGCTAACCGCACAACCGCTCTCTGAGACACTCAACGAGCGTATACGCTGCACAGAAAACTTCTCCACCGCCCAGCGCAAAAGTCTCTCTGTCTCAAAAACGATGGCGAGTTCCAAGATGAGCAAGCTCCATTCCAAGATGACCGTCTTCAGCGCCGTCTTGGCGCTGTGTTCTTACTTCTTCCTGCGAAGAACGTCGGTCGAGTTTCGGGAAGAAATCTTCATCCAAGCGCCGGAGAGCGAAGTTTTCGAGTTCTTGTCCGACGTCCGGCTCTTGGACTTCGTTCACCCTTATAGGTGGGTAGCATGTGATTTGGTCTTACACGCGCTAACTGTGTAGCATTTTAGCGGGTATTCTGTCGTAAATTGGCCGGTTTTGCTTCTAGTTTGACGTTCATCAGGGCTTCAGGCATATTTGTATGGATGCGAAGAATCTAGAGTCGTCGATGTGTAACTTTGAAAGAAGAAGGAGATTTTGTACTACACACCCATACACACGTGCACACACCACGCGTACTTGAATTGAAATCATTTCGAGTTTTATTTTCCCACCTTTATACTGAAGTTTTACGGGCAATTTCGAAGTGAGTAAATTTGTCGGTTTGTGCCGTAAGAGTTCTTGAAAAAAAACTACGCCAAGCACGGAAGAGCTCTAGAAAATGATTAAATTCATAGTCCTGAAGTGCATAATCCTTATTCAAATCTGTATCTGTATTTGTATTTGTATAGCGGGTATACCACCCTTTGGTGTAAACAAGAAATCTTTTTAAAAAAGCTGTGCCTTGCCGCGTATTTTATGTTATTTTGGTAAGTTAGACTAGATTCTACGCTTAAAAATCCCGAGTTCCACATGTCGCCCCCCCCCTCATTATCATAATTTATGTCAGATGAATTATTGGCACATTAAACAGGTTTTGTAAAACTTTTTGACCCACAATGAATATGCATTATTTTTTATTACAAACTAAGTTCCTTCTGATGCAATTTGTGATATATATTTATATAAACATGGTGAGTTAAAGCGTAGATTTATTACGCTGGACCACATACAGTAACATGCGTCTAGAAGAGCGTTTTAATACTCGCCTGGAATGTACCATTGTCTAACTAAGCCATGAATCTCGGCAAGGAAAGAAGGGCCTTTGGAAGGGGCTTTGGAAGGGCTGGGTTAAAAGGTCCGTCCATTGATCCATGGAAAAAAGCTGGCGTAAAGCCTTGCCTGGCGGCAAGGCAAAAAACAGCTTCGCAGGGACGCGGTACATCGCATATTTGTAGCATACACTGACAGTTTTTCCTCTGTGATTATGAATGAGGCAATATCTATAGCTCTCGAATCTTCCACGTAATCTCCTTCTCTTTCTCTCTTGAGATTTGGCATGATTGTGTTCTGTTCAAAGTCCGCCAGAGCATTGTTAGGCAACGCGCGTGTAAAGTCATATGGCCGTAAAAGGCGGGTTTGAATGTATGGCCCCGTGACGGCATTCGTGCCACAACGGCACAAGTGAAAATTTAAATTAAAGGCAGCACAAATTGAATTCTTTGGCAAACCGTGGATGTAACGTACATCATCTAGTAATTTTGAAGTGAGGAAAGTTGTCATTGGGCCCTTGTTTCTTTTACACGTGGTCTTGCTAAAAATGCTACGTCAAAAATATGGTACCATGCACCAATGTGTGCCCTCGCCACTTACTCTGGCACGGGTCAACCACGCACACCACAATCCCGAAGCACGCTGGCACGCTGTATGACCAATGGATTTAGATAGTGTCCACGGTGTAGCACTTGTGATACGCGTGTAAGAGAAAATCAAATACTTTATCTGTGGAGAAAATCTGATAAAGAAATCTTTTGCAAATTTGCTTTCGGCAACCTTTGCTCTGAATGAAAGCACACGGAAAGATTTTTGCGCTCTACCCTTGTAAATGTCTTACGTGAATGTTTAGAGGTTTAAAACGGCGTATACATGTTATCTAGTTATTACGGTTAAGGTAGTCTCATAGCCTTTGTAGGCCGTAGGTGCAATGCGTTGTTATTGGAGACGGTATTGGAATTCCACCGCATTCACCACCCCAACCGAAGCTAGGTACGCATTTGTAGACTCAGGTGGCGTAAGGAAAGTCGTTCCAAAAGGCATGCATGTCAGGGGACTCGAACCCTGGACCTCTGGGCCTGACTAATCAGTTTTCCAATGGACTTTGGTACGCGTATGAGAAGCTTCAACAATGACGGATACAAGGTGATGAGGGACTTTTATATACCGCAAAATGAATAGACGTCGTAAAACAAAGCCGCACACGTATTTTACGTCACATTTTACGTCAGTGTCACTGCTGTTGAAACAGTACTAGTATCTTTCGAATGGTTCACTGAAAATGGCTTATAAACGACCGCAGAACTTCGAAAACATTGGGTGTATCTTTCAGTTGTATCAGCTGTTTCGAAGGTCATTGTTTTCGGTTGATCGGAAATACCTGTCACTAGCTAGTTTGCCCGGGGATATATCCCAGAAAATACCTCGGTATTTGTTTTCTTGTACAAGAAAAGGCATCCGGCGCTTTTTACCAGAAATCCGTCGGATGTCCTGAAATCTAGTATTTCCTCTTCCGGTGCGGAAAAAGGGAAATCCGGTGAAGAATTCAGCGGAAGAAAACAATTATTCAATCCATCATTTTATGATATTTCCTCTCGGGGACTTTGCTTCAATAATTTACTCTTGGAAACTCAATATGTAGGCTTTATAAATTAAGTCCTACGCAGCGAAAAGTCCTTATAAGCTGTTTAACTGCGTTCGCTGTCTCAATAGGCCGTGGGCAATCTCCGAGAAGATGTGGGGATCCGATAAAATGCTTTTAGGGCTCTCTATGCTCCGTTTTTGTGGTCAAATGGGAGGTGACTATAAAAAGAAAATGCAGACCAAAAAAGAACCTCGAAAGCTCGCGTAAGACACTGCGCCAAATCTTTCATCTGCTGAAGCACTAAAAAGACTCTCGCATTGGTAGATGCAACACTTTTCAACAGTATTTCTTGTACCTTGTCGTTTTCTTTGACAGTCAATATATAGTTTTTCAGTACTACGTGTGATAGAGATGAACTCTGCAATCCAGCACGCAGATTCGAATCTAGGCCAGATAGCTTGATAAGTCAGAAAACGTAAACACCTTCAAACCGAACTGACGGGCTGTTTATACCACTGAGCTATTTTTAGCATGTAAAAAGACAACGGAGATGCTTCGTTCTATTCTTGGAAACTGGCAACCCGTAGTGTTTGTTTTTACACGTGTTTTTGTGCTTTGCAACGTTGACGGAAAAGCCGGAAAAACAGATTGTACCAATTTTGATAATCGGAAGGAAAAATCACATCACATGAATGTTTTAACATAAGACTATATAAGCGCTTAGTTATAGAGTTGACACGGATTTTATTTCTGTTAACGTTGCTATTTTTTTAAATTACCCGGGTAGTTTTTACGTTTGGATGTGGTAGAATCTTTGTCATGAATCAGGCTGTGACAGAACGAATCGCCGAAAATGACAGCATTTTTTTTACGTAACACGACAGCCGACACGATTGTACAACTCACATACGACATTCCAAAGAATGCCATCAGATATGCGACAGTCGTACGACCAAAAGTAATGTCAACGTAACCTCTCAAAGTTTCGAAACTTTCGCGCAAATAGGAACGACACTTTGCACACTGACACACCAATAACATTTATTCATACCATAACCTTAGAAAAGAGAACTCCCGTTTGCTTCAAAACGAGCTACTAAAACATATAATCTGGCTATGTGGCGCAGCCGATTGACATATTTACAAAAATCAGCAGCCTAGGGGGTATAAAACCGATTACTTGAGCTTTTCAGAGTTTGACGTCACCGAACACTTACGGAAAGACGGCAGGCTTTGAGTCTAAGTCTTGGAGAGGGAAAAGGTCTTGAGGCTTCGGAGGGAAAGGGCGATGGAAAGTCTTTTGCTGAAAGTGAAATGGCGGAGGATAAAAGATGGGCTGAAAAGACGTACAACGTAATCAGTCACCCGCGTCACTACTTGTGAAATGAATTCATGTTTTAGGTTCGGGTTGCATTGACTTGCTCCCTCGCTATACTTGCAACTGAAGCCCGACAGTTCCGACTAATCCAAACTTAACTCAAACCAAACCAACTGCAACTCAAACAAGACTTAAACCAATCGAGACTTATCCAAACCAGCCCAAACTGGATATTTGACCCTCTAGCTATCAACACTGACAGAAATTCCATCCAAGTTTCAGACGAAAAACTCCAGAAATCAGCAAATTTCTCGGTGTGTCTACGCGCCAAAGAAAAGTGCGATTGTGCCAAATATCTCAGCCTCTGTCTGTAAAAGTCGTTGATTAAGACACGCAACCAGACAACCTGACCCACTTTCTTGCAATTTTTGTCTTTATTCCAAGTTTTGTCTGGGTTACATAATGTCTGGCGTTGGTACACGAGGGATTCTAGTGCCACATTTTGCGGTCATTGTAGCTTGAAAGTATTTGGCAAAATTCCCTCTGGAAACCCTAGGCGGCAAAAAAAGACGACTATAGCTCAATATCTGAAGGCACTACGATGGCGAGCTTTGTCTATCCCTTTACAGAAAGGTCGCTCTTAGTTTTTACGAGTGATTTTGATCGTGGTCACTGACAGACAGACAGACACACACATACACACATACATACAGACACACACACGCAAATACACACACGCACACACACAGACAGACAGACGTACAGACACGCGAGCGCTGACGAAAGCATAACCTTCTTGGCGAAGATATTGAATTAACATAGACCTCCACACACGCATAGACCTCCACCTTTTCTTCACCCACACATGTAATTATAACGTTAGTTGCAAATCTAACCTCCCTACTTATTTTGCCACTTCAATCTTTACTGTTGAAAATTGAATTTTTTATACTGTCTCTTTATCTATCGCACGTCTGAAAACCACCGTAACGAAGCATTGTTGTTCCCGATAGCTGTGCGCTTGTGTGGGGGCGTTAGATCTGTATCCACTGCGCGATGATTCCAAGTAAATATTTGAACGATTTTCTCGGTATAATATCAATGTCTAGCCCCGCGGTACATGAAACGCTTGAATCGGCATCGGGTAAACTGTCATACTATCTTTAATCCCAATATCAATCGGAAAATTAGCAGAGCATTTCACTACCACAGACCTTCGAAGCCTTTGACGTATCATTTATTCTTGTACAACGACGTATCCTACTATAGACAATATACAAGTATGTAGAAATGTTATAGAACATTTAAACAGTACATTAGAAAGAAGTGAAAATCGCCACAAATTTAACTGAGACCTAGGCATAAACCTATTATACTCTGTATTGTGCATTGGTTGAATCTTTTTGTTTTCAGTTATATGTCTTTTTAGTTGTGGTTATAGACGAGCTAATAGCCTATATAGTTTTGTCTTGTCAAAATGAGCAACTGTGTAATGTTTTCTTAGCTGGTGTGTTACGCCGAAGGGTGGTTATACCGGCTATATAGATACAGATACAGATATGGATACAGATACAGATGTTCTATTTCAAGAAGTTTTTCAGAAAAAAAATTGCCACCTGAGCTCACGATATCTAACGGTTTACCCCCTAACCGTCCTCTGAGTATGATCAATACTGAACTGTCCCCGTTGTTTGTTGTTCTACAGAGTGGGCGCCTTTAACATCACGGCAGTGACGGATGACTCAGGGCTAGAGGGAGTCAACTACGACAACGTGGAAAGGATCGACTTCTTCGGACTCTACACCGAGACACTCTACTTCCCCGTCCACACAAGATTCCTCAAGTACGTCTTACACTACTCCTTGAAGACTTTGCGTTTCTTAAACTGAAAGATATGGGACGTGCTTCCCAAAAATTGCTACTTTTTTTCTTTATTTTTTTATTCTGAAATAGTAGCGAATGTAACTGTCCAGCGATAATCTTCCTTTTAGCTACGTAAGAAAAGATGAAAGTATGTGCTCCCTAGCGGCTAGTTTGCAAACTACAGTTACGTGTTTCTTCGAATTTTAGGAAAAGAAGGCATTTTAGCTCATATCATTTTCTTTGTATTCTGTACTCCATAATTTCTTTTCATCATTCTTCATCTTGTGTTAGAAATTGTTGTTTCTTACTCTGACAGTTCTAAAATATGTTGTTTTACACTTATTTTACAGAAACGCAGGCGAGGTCCGGTCATCCTATGACGTCATGAACGGCACCATCGTGGCCAATCAGTCCTTCACGCTACATCCGGGCAAGCGCAACGGGGTCAACGGCACGCTGGTCGTTGACGTCAGCCGGGTGAGCCTACCCTGGGTCTACTCACACTTCACCGCCTGGAAGGGGGGCGAGGCGCACCGCATGATCCTCGGGGGCATGCGCAGATTCCTCGAGGGGGAAAACCGTGACGTCATCACCCTCCTGAAGCAGTACGCCGACTTGAGAATACAGTTTAACGAACTCAGACTCCTGTCCAATGACATCACGTCATTCTGTGTGCTCCCCATGATCTGTTCGAACTCGTGATGCCATTGGTCCATTTGAAATTTTAAAGAAAATCTAACCAATCAGAGTATTTTTTTGCTGACCAATCGCTGGAAGACATAAAGTGACGTGAGATAGAGGTAGATATATTTATATGGTCGACATGGCGCTCTTAGCGTCCTCAAGATGCCATACGCACAAATGTTAGGTGTCAAGAGCATACAAATCTTAAAGAAATGCAGAAGAAAACGTATGGACACCTTAAGGATACTGCTACATGTAGCTCAGAAAAGAAAGTCTGTTCAAGTTGTACCCAAGATATCGCACAATTCTTGTATATAATAATATTAGAATGGATTCGTGTGAAAAGAGAAGTATATCTTTGTTACAAAGGAAGCATTTAACAGAAATGCTCTGGATAAAAGAAACTATGTTATTGTAAATATATTTGTCAGAATAAATATGTATTGTGTTGAAAGTCAAGAGTTGTCTGTGTTAATGAAAATAGATATAGTGTGCACGTGTACGTGCAGTTCTAGAAGTATAAACAAGACAGACTTCACCCCTTATCTTATATTCAAACATGATGCATTCTTTCTCTTAGAGTCCGAAATACAGACCTGTCACTTGTAGCAGTACTAAAGATGTATGTCATCTATACATGCATTGATATAAACAGGCTAGGGAATTTAGAACTATAGGCACACGGGCAGGAGACAGACAGACAAGCACACACACACACGGACACACAGGTGGCACCCCCCCCCCCCCCCCCCCACACACACACACATACAGACAAGCCATCTTGGCTCAAAGAGTAAGACTTCGATATTTTCGATGTATTTTAGAAGAAAAGTGATCTCTTATAAAGAAAATATCTTCCTACACACAGTTACTAACAAACGGATTCTCAAACAAGATAGTTGGATGGATGAATGGATGAATGGATGGATGGATGGATGGATGGATGGATGGATGGATGGATTACTATCGTATTAAGGTCAACTGAGTGGCGCCGAATGACAGCTCACTCCAGACCCTTGCGATTGACATGTAACCCCGCGTATTGTAATTAAGCTCCTCACAATTCAGCCCCTGGCTGCGAAAAACGTGTAGTCAGCCTACCCAACCTGTTAATGAGTATGAAAAGTATGTAACGTTATGTATGTATTGAGCCTAACCAATAACCAAGAACAAAACAATAACAATGCATAAATGTTAGTTAGAGGTCTTTCTGCACTAGGTGGTGGATAGGGTGGCACCCATCTCCCTTTCTTTAGCCCTGGGCCACACATCTTTGCACAATCACTACAGCAGGGGGCTTTGTCTATAAGTATATGTAGCGGTGTGTGTTAAACTATCATACCCTTTCCCAAATGCTGTGTGACACACAGAGAAAGCAGCATGTACCATTTTAAAGTTTAACTCGGCCGTGGATCGAACTCACGACTAACCGACTACAAGGCGAACACTCTATCTACCCACGTGTGCCTGTAAGATCAATGGCATTAGCCTAATCAAATTATATATATCACTTTAAGCCAGAGCTAGAAAGCACGTTAGGTCGTTTGTAAGGTTTTACTTCGTGATAAACGAAAACAGCAATTCTTTTGTAGTGAAATAATATGACGTTGGTCATTAATAAGCTGCAATTGTATTATACAGTACGTGAACATAGTCCTTTCATATTGTTTATTAATATCTCTACATACGTTATAGAGATAATTAGGGGCGTGTGGGTATGTTTATCTGATTATCATATTCAGTCAAGTATAAAAGGTGCCAATCATATATAATAATGCACGTGGCTAGACGATCTACAAATGAAATGCGGCATATATGAAGAACTTTATTGCACGATAAATATAACGCAATCAGTTCGCATCAAACGATTAAGTCCTTGACTATGCGTATTGTATATGACGTTATAGATCGTTAGGCCACAGCAACTAAGTTTTATGTATGGCATGCTATGCAGAGTGTAAAAATAATGAGATAGCGCGAACTTGGAGAACAAGATGGGTAAAAAAGACGGCCAAGTCTTCAAAATAAACACCATAAACGTCGTAACAAGATTTGAAGTGACAAAACATGGCATCACAACTAACAATTCCTGTATTAAAGAAGTGAACTAGTGTAGTAAAAGTGATACAAGTCTGATACACTGGTATCACTTGCCAAGCTGGCAACTACGTTCATGGCTTCCATATTGGTGACACTTTTACAACTATACCAACAGGTTTTATTTGTGCAATCATATAGTTATGGCTATAGATTACAAGGCTACAACACAACATGTTTGCTTATTTTGATCTATCAGAACATCCCCACAGAGGACAAAAATTCTTGTTTTTTCTTTCTTCTAGAATCAGGGGAAAATTGATTAGCGCGCTAATGTCATCCACAAAATTTACTTGCTATGTCCTTACATGTGAGCACTATATATGGTACTGAAAAGAAAGCGTGTAGTAATTCGTTACCAAGGCCCAGTGGGAAAAGAGTTTCTTGTTTCCCTACCGATTCAGCAAAAAATTGGCGACTGTAGCGGGTTTTTTGTAGTCCAACTACATGAGACGTAAATTTTCGATCGTACATCTATATAAGTGGTACATTTTAAAAATGAAGAAGAAAGACGTCCAATTTTTAAGTTCTGTCAACAGAGTGATGCAAAATGACTTGAATATGAGTAGGAATATCGTTGAGTAGGAATATGTAATACATGTTATTGTTTCACAGGTACAGTTTATTGAATATGCTTGTTCTTGTACAAACTATCTCTAACTGTATGATTACAATATGCCTAAAGCATGTGGGACCGCGTGGCACGATCGGGAGCGCGTTGTTCTCAGGCCCGAGAGGTCCCGGGTTCAAATCCGCTTGCCGTGTCACCGATCTTGTGCCCTTGGGAAAGGCACTTTACACGACTTTCCTCACCTAACTCAGGTGTAAATGAGTACATAGCTTCGGCTAGTGGCAGTGACAGGCCTTTGTTGTGGTGACAGGCCATAGGGGCCATGTTCGGGCATGACGCACCCGCCATGACACATGAGTCAGGCGTAGGAGGAACCCCTTACATCCTTGGTCGGAAGTCCTCCTAGGAGACGGAAACTCCAAAATAACAAACTGCATCTGCTGGGGCCGTCT
>NC_049997.1:16142819-16159066 GCF_000003815.2 Branchiostoma floridae
TAATTTATCGTAGGAAGAGCACCCGTGTAACTTTCTCGACTACGTACTATATCTGCGCGATTCAACCTCTCCTTGGAGAGTATACACATACATGTACATAGTACAGAAACGTACACGCATATGCACACACACATACACTCGCTCTCACGCACACGCATAAACACACAAGCACACACATACACCTACACACACACACACAATCACATTTACGTACATACATATGCACATACATACATAAGTGTACACGTATATGCACACACACACACTCACTCACACACACACACACAGACAGACAGACACACACACACACACAAACACACGCATTCCCTCACTCACACACACACTGTGTGTTTGTGTGTGTGTGAGTGAGTGAGGGAAGTAAACACGCATACACTTAACGAAAAGTTACCAAAAGTTGCAATCACACACGCACACAGACACGCAGACTCACACACACACACACACAAACACACACACACACGCACACACACACACACACACACACACGCACACACACACACATACACACAAACACACATGTACATGTAAACGCACATACATTCACCAATTGTTGCCGAATTTCTGTGAGAGTAGGCGTGTAATAGCTCGAACACGACTCTCCAAAACACGATCAGAACAAATCCGGATGAGGGCGTTTAGAACGGAAGAATGTCTAATTATCACCGTAGAACATCTCCGGACTTCGTTATTAAATACAGTAACGTCGACATTGACAAGGTATAAAGTGCCTATGGCAAAAATGACAATAAAATACAACATTTCCTGATTACAAGTATCCAAGTATCATCTTATTATCTAATACACTTTGTACGAAATCGTATTATCTAAAAGACCTTTGTACGAGATATCATTATCTAATAGACTCATTTGTAAGAAATTAACACGTGCAGCCTTCTTACAAATCATACCCTAGTTCTTGATTCCATGTAATAAACATATTATGGACAGATATCATACTCCATACATGCCCTTGTTTCTGTCAGAAAAAGTGAACTTTCTGTCACTCACTTGCGTTAACTTTCTTTGATCAACCAAAATGGGATGTTCCAATGACACGATGGGGGTGGGGTTGTTAGAAGTACAAATAAGTACCACAACTGGCCAATATCACCTGGATGTAAGTCACTATTCCAGACATATATGCCGAGATCGACCACAACCGACTCAAAAGTATGTATAGCTCAGTAATAATATCCAACTTTAATTGAACTGTGATCCCTTAATGTTTCACAGACTTCGTGATGTCGTTCAATGTCTTTCTTCTATCTCTTCTTTCATTTTAATCTCCCTATCTCCTCCTCACTTCTCTATCTGTAAAATTTCTTCCCTTCTTTCTTTCTTTCCTTCTTTCTTTCCTTCTTTCATTCTCTTTCTTTCTCTTCCCTCTCTCTTTCTATCTTTCTTTCTTTCCGTCTAGTTCTTTTGTTCTTTTTTCATGCCTTCGTTTTCTCTGCATCTCCTCTTTGACGAGATGCAATTCAGACGAAGTGTATAGGTAAGTACGGGTCAAGCTGTTTTCAGCTGCAGACTGCGAATACTGTAAATGCAGAAACTTTCGCGATGGCTTAATGTTCGCGGTTTTCGCGGCGGTCGTTTCTCAGCGAACACAAAAACACCGCGAACATTTTTAACAAGAGACTACTGTGCATGGTACTATCGCGATCTTAAAACCACCCTTTTCCCGCTAACGCGAAATAAAATACCCGCGAACCTAAAAATATTTACGGTACCTACAACAAAGTCTTACCTCACGAAGCGCATGTACGGATGTACGGGTCGAAAGCTGTGTTCCTACATAACCGCAATGACTTTGGAAAAAAAAAACTTTGAATACCTGACTTGAGAAAATGATTATGCCTGCATATATCGAGAACCTAAGATGTATATATGCCTTTGAAATGTGCACACAAAAGCGTTAATCTTTGTGGTATCAGGGTGGTATTTGAAATCTAGGTCATTTGAAGTTCAGTGAAAGCTCGAACTGTGTGTTTCCCATACCGGAGACCGTAACTATGTAGTAAGTGTTATGATACACCAGTCCCTCTTTCAACCTCATTGGTTACACAAAAGCATACAAATGCACAAACACACGAACACACACACACACACACACACATACATACGAACACACAAACAAAAACGCACATACATTCACAGACATACACACGAACACACACACAAAGACATACACACAAACACATACATAAGCACACACACACGCGCGCGCGCACACACACATCCTCCAACCCAACTCGCCAGTGTTCACATGCCCAAACTTACACACACACACACACACACACACACACACACACACACACACACACACACACACACACACACACACACACGCACACACACACACACACACACATACGCACACACAAACACACGCATAAACAAAAAACGATTGAATTTTTATACCTCCTTAAAAAAACGCAAGTATCTCAAGGAAAATTAGAAAATAAACGCAAAATGTTAACGCCAATACATCTTACAGCGAAATTGAGCTGAGTCATCGTGACCGCACTATATTTATATTTTCAATTCAGAATCGGTTTAATCACAGAAATCTACAAAAATCCCTGCGCGTCGCTTCTGAATGAAGAAACTTCGTTGTTTACTTGGTAACTATGTTTACCAATACACCACATACAAAACACACATCTATTTAAATCTTAAGATTGACACCTTTACGTATGAGGAGATTTAAAGATGATAGTTTACACAAGACGATAACATTAAAGGCTTTGATCTTTATCCGGGTGATTTCCTAAACAGGTTATTCGGCCCACCTTGAGGCTGCAAATAAGCTGCTATTTTTACCATAAGTGGATAAATGTAATTGACAAGGACTTTGCCGTTGTCACGGCAAAATGCCTGGATAATTCTAACACGGAATTCAACTTGAAAAATACTATATTTTTGGCGTGTTTTTATAAAAGAATCGAAACCGGCTCTAAACCATAATGACACCCTTATTCACACAAAGGATTTGAAACGAATTATACCCCTTCAATTTGACCAGAAAAGCTTTACATGTATAGTACGGTAGTTGAATTGTTTGGAATTTGAAATACAATGAAAACTATTTTTTTCTACCTTCAAGAAAGTGGTAGCGTTTCTGAGAGATATTTATAGCCTCCAAATATAAAACGACTAGGTTCAAGTAAATTGTGCTTTATCATGATGATTTCTGTCTTTTTATTTTTCACTTTCAACATATACATGGCAGGTGTTTTGGAAACGCCATCTTGTGACAGACATGGAAACTGCAGCCTTCATGTTACAAAATACTAGTAAGCTACAAAGTACACACACACACACACACACACACACATACACACACTAACTCACACAAACACGTGCGTGAGCGTATACGCACACACACACTAACACACACTAACACACACTAACACACACTAACACACACACACTGACACTAACTTACACAAATACGCATGTTCATAACTTATTGAATTGGCAACAATTATAGTACAGTCTTACTAGAGGTGAACATTGAACAAACTTAGTCCTGGATGTTTAGTTTTTTTTCACCCCGTGCATTAATTTGGGAGTCTCCAGAGGACGTCATCCGTCCGTCAACTTAAGTAAGTGTGGCCTCAGTAAATGCGAGTATTAGCGAGCTCTACATAAATCGTGTGGTTTTTTTCCTACGCACTGTAAATGTAAATGGATTAATGAACGCGATTTTCGCGGTGACCACTTCACCGCGAACTTAAAACCACCGCGAATATTTTTCTATAATGGTATTAGACCGCAGTCTGTGGTGTTACCGCCGCGAAAAGTCATTTTACCCGCTACCGCGAAATTAAATCCCCACTAACTTAAATGCATTTACAGTATGTCAGGATCAGTGAGTTAACTCACACATCCCCAGGCTACCATGGCCAGGTGTGACTCACATGGCTTGACAAGGTCAATAGACGCAAGGTCGGATGTGATCTGTATCAATGATACACACTCTATTTGGATAAAACTTGAACGTATCTGACAAAAATCTAGCGCTAGTTACAAGTCATTTGTGGGGCTGTAGGGGCAGCGGGCTGTTATCCACTGTGTCTAGCAGGGTACAGAACAGTCAAACCTGTCTATAGCGGCCACTCAAGGGACCGGACAAATGTGGCCACTATATACTATAGACAGGTGGCCTCTGTATAGAGGTGGCAACTTGTAGATAAAATACCCAAGGGACCGACAAAAAGTGGAGGTGGCCCCTAGTACAGGTGGCCCCTAGTACAGGTTTGACTGTATACTGTAGACTCCGTTGCAGTCTTCGAACGGGGCTGGTTTTTATTGGGGGGAGGGGGGTGGCGTTGGTTCGCGATTTTCAACGTTGGCTGGGTTCTTTTGTGCCGGGAAAGGGAGTTTGCCGAGGAAGGGAGTATGCTGTGAAAGGGAGTTTGCTGTGATAGCAACACCACCCCTCCCCCAAAAAATCAGCCCCGTTCGAAGACTGCAACGGAGTCTAGTACAGTATAAGGGTAGGGGTAAGGCGTAGTCCAACTTTCTCCTTCACCTTTTACCTCCTCACTCGAAAAGTCTGGTCTGGTTACCATTTCTCACACCCGGGTGGAGTTAGGAATTCGAAAGTCACGCATAGTGCCTTTCTCGAGGACACAATTGCAACAGATATTCTATTCGAGTGTAATTCTTGCAGTTATATATTTTGAGTTAGTAAGGAGGTAGGAGGACACAAATGCAACAGATATTCTATTCGAGTATTTATTTTATTTATTTATTGATCTTTAGGGTAGTCCCTTCAGTTAACGTGGTAACTGATTTCCAAGGGAGCCCTATAAATAGTATAATTCTTGCAGTTATATATTTTGAGTTAGTAAGGAGGTAGGAGGACACAATTGCAACAGATATTCTATTCGAGTATAATTCTTGCAGTTATATAATTTTGAGTTAGTAAGGAGATAGTGTTTGAGCGAGAGGAATGAGGAAGTAGGTGGCATAGATGTATGAGCGACTGAATGATTGAATAAATAAATAGATGTAGCGCATGTGTGAGAGAATAATCGAGTGTGTTTTTAAATTGAATTATTTATCTTTATACGGAATGACGCTAAACCTTGTAGGACGCTCTGAGAGTAAAGGCATATCCTTTTCTGGTCAACCGTTACAGTGTTTACGTTCATCAGGACTTTAGTACTGTCCCTCAACAGAGACGGGGGTTGCGATAACCTTTCTGCAACTTATGATCAACTGCTCAACAAGTCACGTGTTCTACACAGTATGTCGTGTAAGACGTGACGTCACAGAAGCAGTGGATTGTTCATATTACTTTACAAAGACTGGAGTTAGACTGTCAAAAAATTTGATAAGTCCAGATTCTTTATATTTTACATTACATTTCAACTTAAATTGAGAATGACTTCTACCGACACAGATGAACTTTTCAATTAACGTTTACCTTTATTTTCTTAAACAAAGACATTGAGAATTTATTTAAAGAGAAAGGGTTTGTCAATTCAGCATCTAGAGTTAATGATAATAAAATACTTTATATCACTTCTATTTCTTCTACAACTCTACTCTATTGCTTATACAGTTGTCCATTTAAGCCCATAAGCCATATTCATATCAGCACATATTATCATAAATTATCAGAATATTGTATTATAGGTAGCGTATTTTAGGGAAGAAATACTGGCTAAGATGGCGACGATTCCATACTTGAAAACATAATTTCATAAATTAAATGAAGTATAATCTTATGCATGTGCGTGTACACATTTGTTGATAAAGAATTAAAATCTATCCGTCAATATTTTTTATCACCAGGCAATATATTAACCAAAATGTCTTACTGATTCGCAACACATAGGATGTGTTGACTCATGACGTCACTTCCGGTGACATACCTACTCGGTAAATTCAGTTCGAAGACGCTTTTTCTCTCAAGCAGCTGCTTCATTCCTTCGAGGATGTCCTTATGTGCCTCTTTGGCTTTCCAAAATGTGGCGTAAGAATAAATCCAAGGACATTCCATCAGATTTTTGTCTGTGAGCAAAGTTCCGTTACGACCGGCATGCTCTGCGGTTGTGATGGTGAATGCCTGTCGTGCAATGAGGGTTCCGTTTAGGACGTCATAGGTCGAGCGCACTTGGTATCCGTTGTTGATTCTATGGGAAAATAAGAATATATCATTCTTAGATCAAAATTTGTCACAGTACTTCATTCTTTTAGTTAAAAGCTTCACTAGATAGACTAGTTGTAGGAAAATAAGGTTTTTGAATCACAAACTAAAGTACATTTTTTTAAAATTTTGATTCACATCGCCCGAAATGTGACTGAATCTGTGGGATATTGAGTCAGTCACGTTTGGGACAGCATCTTTGTTGTCGTTTACGGTGCCATGCTACAAAAAGTAGTAGGGTCCATGGCTTTTAATGCTTTGCAAATGTTGACAATATAAGACTATCAGTGACAATAAAGCAAAGCGCCTTCTGGCACCAGGTACAGAAACTGTAGTGCGGAAACAAACAAACAGACGAACATACATATAAACAAGCACACACACACACACACACACACACACACACTCACACTCACAGACTGGGACGGATTAAAAGATAGAGAGAAAGAGAGAGAGAGAGAGAGAGACAGAGAGAGAGACAGAGAGAGAGAGAGAGAGAGAGAGAGAGAGAGAAGGCAGAAGCAATACCTCCAACAACAACAACAACAGCAACTACACTTACTTTGCAAACTGTACCCACACAGGAAAGGCATATATCGTGGAGTAGACCCCCTTTACATAGTCCACCCTCTCTACACTGGTGTAGTTCAACTCCACATCGCTGAAATGTTGGATGTCACGGGCTTCGATTCTGAACCAAAACAAGGCAGAAAAAATGTTTAAAAACTTGACACGGTTGGGCCCATTTTTATGTACATACGGTAATTCATATGTTCGGAGAAAACCAATATCATATACTAGTAGTGTATGAGTGAAGCTGCTAACTCTTTTTCCTCATGTAATAGCCTACAAACATTAAAAAACTTTCTTTTTTTGTTCCTTTATTTCGGGCATATGGCCCATAACAGGAACAACACAATCATAAACAAATATACTATACATATAACTAAGTTTACGCATGGTATAAAAACACGTATTTCTAAGACTACACTCGCTTTATAAACCTGTTGCTATCTATTCAACTCAGTGACACATTTCTTTTCTTCAGTAATACATTTTTCTTCGTCTTGGGTCCAATAGTATCAGTGGTAATATAATATGGGAAAACATGGAACTGATACTGCAACTTCTCCGCAATGTAGAAGCAGTAGAGTTTTGTCCGGTACGTATTACTGGTAATTCATTTGATGTCAAAATATTTTGCTTTTAACACTTAAAAGAAAAAGAACAGCTAGGAGGCCCATGGTCAAGCTTGGCCTTAACTTTGTTGACACGCATTCACAAATTTAAACTGAAAAGACGCGTTACGTAACACACGCAATATAATCCCTGCAATGTAATGATCTACTTATACTAGACTGCTAATTACCCTTATACCAAGTATCCATACAGAGCCGTCCACAGCTTTTTCACAAACATATAAACAAACGCCCACTGAATATGTGATCACATACAGAACACACATGTACACGAAAAACTAAACCAAGGACATTTTAAAACTCACCTGTACGGATGTACTAGGTCGAGCAATCGGACGCCGCTCAGAAAGGCGAACACTTCTTCGGGCGGAGCGGCTATGAAGATTTCTTCTTTCACTATGAATTGTACCCTAGGAAACAAACAAAAAACGGTCAAAAGACAAGACAAACTTTATGCTCCGTTTATGACGCAAAAATCCAAACTGTTGTATCCATTTGAGCTAAAAATCCGACAGCAGACGGCTTGCATTTTGCGTTTACGATGTAAACTTGCAATATTGGGCAAACCGTTTTAGTTTCTATCAATTCTTGCCCCGATATATGCCATGACGTTTTCTCTGAATCTCATGACACCCACCCCCACCCCCTACGATATCAGGACTGCCGGTTCCCCAGTCTACCAGGAGGCGGTCCAAAAATAAAAACAAATTTACGAAAATACTGCTTTTCCCCGTGACGCCACCAACTATGAATGCACGCGCCCGGATATAAACCGGATCCAAGATCATGATTTTATGATTACAATATTCGCATATCTGGTCTTTAGAAACCGTTGCAAGCCCACCTCAAGAGGAGGTTGGAAAAATCTGTTTGGAATCTGAAATGTAGCGTTCATGATCACAAATTTATCCGTTTCAACTTGCTAAACGAATAGTTCGCCGTTTCTATTTTATGATGGAAAAAAATCAGGTTAAACGGTGTTGTTTTTGCTTATAAAACAAACTTTTGAACCACGTACTCAACAAAAAGGCACAGTGTGTACATAAAAAATGATATAGTCTTACCTTACAAGAGCGTATGGCACAAGAGCGCCTAAGATAGCTACAAAAGCTACCGTAGAAAAAACGCAGGATTTGAAGTTCTTCTCAGCTGCAGCCACCATTTTCAAACTTCTTCTTGTGGGGTTTCCTCGCCGTAGAATAAAGTTGTTGCTTCTTGTTGTGGTGGTATTTTTTCCGTAGTAACGCCTTCCAACGTGGCCTTTATATACTCTTTCGACTGAAAGAGTTACCTCATATGCCTCCAGGCGACTCCGAAAATAACTGCCGTATAATGTCAATGACCGGCAGTATTTAGAGACAGCACACAGCTGGATAGTAGTCGTATCCTCAATTTAGACGCGCTCAATGCACAAACGTTGCAGAACAACTGCCTTTAGCGCATAATGGTTGTAGCGGTCGTACCCAGAATAGTTGCTGTGATTGACAGCCGTAGCAACCGACAATTTTACCGGGCGAGCCTATTTGTTTACGTCATAGCAACGCCTATTGTTCTGGGGTTTCCTCTGTTGCCATTAATAGCACTGAACTTCTAGATGTATTAAAATAAGGATAATGATGTAATGGCGTCTGTAAAGATAGTCGGTCCTTCTAGAAATAGTATGAAGTCATTGCAAGAGAGTTTATTTTTGTTTATCGATTTTTTTTATAGAAAAATGAGCAACATTCTTCTATTAAATTGCATATTTGTGCAGAACGTATGAGTGCTATGATTACCTATATGGGTATTTTGTTTACTCTCATTGTACAAGCAATCACATTTTGAACTTCACAACTTTTTCTTGTCATACTGTCTTAGTATTTTAACGTTATGTTTGAAAATCTCAATTCTGAGAAATAAAGCAGCACAAAATATCACTTTCATAATGTTCACTTTTCTTACAAATTTCGGTCATAAATAAGGTTTCATGTTGACTGCAATAATGCTAATATACGTAGTAGTTGATCTTTTGGTCAAATAAAGTTTACTACTGTTCGTAATATACATGTACAGTACTGGTAGCAAGTAGATTCTTGCACTTCGAATCTAAAACGACAGGTGTCGCTGATGAGTGGTTAGTTTCCAAATCTATTAACTTAATGCCAACAAGAACTGTAAAAGTAAAAGAAGAAAAGGAGTTTTCCCCAAAAACTATCCAGCACAATACTTTATATTCTATAATTTGAAACCAGTTCTTTTATTATTATTATTATTTCAAAATTTTATTCAAACTGCTCCTCATGGTATGTCGCGAATCATACGCTATGTTCAGTCCTTCTTACAACCCCCTCCCCAAGATGGCCGCCATTCGCCAAACTCCGCTATCTTGCAGTGGTCACACCCGTCCTGTGGTCAAACTAGCCTTCAGCAGACTCACTCCGTATGGCTACTTTCTCATCAGCGCCTGTAAAGGTAGGGACAAACTTTTGACGCCGTGTTTTTGTTGTTTCCTACGCGGTATTTGTACTAAATTGTAGCTAAAGTTGGCGGTGGGGAGGGGGGCATGAACATGACATGCATGTGGCAAGCATGCTCAAAATATATAAATGAACAGCTGTCCAAAAGCCTGACGCACATTAACCATGCTTAAATGTTAGCAACTCTTACCATAAATCCCACATTGTTGATGAGCACACATACCTGTATATGTCTGTGTAGATTCATAAATATTTTCTTTGTTTAGATCAAGGAGGTTATATAACCTCCTTGTTTAGATAAAACCTTATGATGCAATTATACTTTCGTTGTAACCAAAAAGTACTTGATCGTGCTTTGTTCTTTTTACACAATGAAAAAAAATCGCATGATCATAGAAATTGTTTAGAAGTCTTCACGCTGTTTTCAAGTCTAACTGCAACAGCAGTAACTAAAATCATAATCTATATGCCAGTATGATCTTATGTATTTAACATAATGATAATATTTTCTTGTATTTTGGTATGTCCCAGATGGGAAGCCTATGTTACGTCAGGGTGATACGGGAGACTGGATCGGCACGTTCCTCGGACACAAGGGCGCTGTCTGGGGCGCTACGCTGAACGAAGATGCTACCAGAGCCGCTACTGGTGCTGCCGACTTTACCGCGTAAGCCAAAACTTATAATTAGTATTGCTAGAATCATATCCAGTTGCTTGAGTAATTTCTATTTATCGTATCTTATTACCTGGATGTCTAACCTTCATCAAAGTATTGCTAGAATATTCACAGAAATGCAGAATGTTTTTGTCAAGATTGCCTTTGGCTTTAGTATTGTGTGCAAGTAAAAAAAAAAATCTTACCAATACAATTTTTGCCATCACAAGTCTGTAGCTGTCCATATGTATACAGCTAATATGTTCTGACTGGTTCCTGACAGGGAAAAATATAAATAGGCATTCACTTTCAAGCAGGTGTTTTATAGTTCAATCAATTCCCACTCACTCAGTGAGTCACTCACTCACTCTCTGATCACTCACTCACTCACTCACTCACTCACTCACTCACTCACTCACTCACTCACTCACTCACTCACTCACTCAATCTAAGCATTGGTGCAGTTATGTATTTGAAGAATACATTATTAGTTTTTTTTTTTTTTTTCTAAATCATGTTCGTAGGGCCTGATGTTACCATCATGGTGATGAAGAGCGGCCCATAGCGATAACTGTAGCAGCATCTCTTCTCCCTAAGTCAGAAACATCAAGCTTAAGCAAGCTTGACTTCACTGACTCAATAGGCGAAGCAGGGGTTACGAGGCTGCTCGGGAAATTCCCTACCCCATTTTGGCCGGAATGGTTTTATCCGCCACATCGCACCATCGCACATGTGGCGGGTTCTTTTACGTGCCCGAGGTGTGGCTCTCCCCAAACACGGGACCTCCATTCAACGTCCTATCCGAGGGACGACTCATTTTCACTTGAGTAAAGTGAGGAAAGTCGTGTAAATTGCCTTTCCCAAGGGCACAAGACCGGCAACACGGCAGGCGGATTCGAACCGGCGACCTCTCGGTCACGGGCTTGTATGGGGATTGGCTTTGAAAGAAGACCTGAGTTATATTTAACCCCAATGGTGTACTGAAGTTCTGTTCACTTATTATGATCATAATAACTTTCACAGGAAAGTCTGGGATGCTGTGTCGGGGGAGGAAACTGCAACATTTTCACACAAGCACATAGTGAAGAGTGTGGACTTTTCTAAGGTACTGTACATTTACTCACTCAATCACTAAGTAAATTGTATGTCTATTCAAATTAGTATTCATACATCCTTTATCTATTCCTTCATTCACTTGTTTGACTTAATAATATCAACTTTCTGAAACCCAATTGGCGTAATGGGTGTTTGGCCCAAAACTGAGAGGTCGAAATCTCCCTAAATATATCATCACTCTTATGCCCTTGGGAAAGGCACTTAACATAGCTTCAGGCTTTTAGCTAGAATTTTATAATAGGGAGTCCAAACTTATTGGTGAGTCGCGATACAGATGATTTTCTCTGTAGTGTAACTGTAAGGGAGTCCAGGGGCATCAAATTTCTTGTTATTCTAAGAAAAGTGCATCCAGATGACGCGTTGGCGCATGCCTGGCTAAAAGCCTGCATAGCTTTCCTCACTCCACACAGGTACTAGTACTAAATTCATTTACATTCTTCTTATTGAATCCATTATTTTATACATTTGACATTGTCAGTGTCCAATACCATATGAGCAATCCATTCCTTAAAGTTGTTATTGAATTGTCCCTACCAAAGGCTCCATCTGTCAAGGTATATTAATGAATCGTCCCTTATCTCTTCTCCATCTCTAGGACAGCAACCAATTGTTAACAGGGGGAAATGAAAAACTGTTGAAGATTTTTGACCTGAACAAGCCAGAAGCGGACCCTGTGGTCTTCACCGGTCACACCAACTACGTAAAGGATGCGCTGTTTCTGCCGGATGGGAAACGGTTGGTCAGCGGTGGTGACGACAAAACAATTAGGTATGTTTGTGTTGAATTTTCTTCATTTTGATATGTATGAAGTTGTAAAGTGCATCAGGGTTGAACAAGTTTTCTAAAATTGACTTGTCCTGTCTGGCAAGTACATGAAAAAATTTACTTGCCCAAACCAATTTTACACTTGATGAAAGTCCCTTTTATATGCATTTTTACTTCCAGCAATGTAATTCTTGGGCCTAGGAAAAAGGTTTTATGTTTTCTGTTTCCCTACCTACCCTAAAAAAAACTGCTGACCCTAGACTTTTTTTGGGTGGACAGTGGAGTCACATAGCTTCCAGTTAGAATTTTTATTCAGCCGGCTTCGTATTGAAGTAAAAACACTGCTTGTCCTATCTAATGAAGAATAAATGTATCTATTATGCACAAAATTAAGGTTTGACATTGAAAGACTTTGCAATTCAGTTTACTTTGTTCAACTGTATTGTAATATGTATCAATAAAGTTTTGGCCAGCCTAAAAAAAGTTACAAGAAAAAATTATATATTCCCTACCTACTGACCCTAATTTTTTCAGGACTAAAACAAGAAACACAACATTTATTGTCCTAGGCCTAAATATTGGTACTAGTATACAATTCTGAATTCTATAGTGTTATTCTCACTTACTATGTTCTAGAAATGGTAGAAAAATGTATGTTGTCTTAATGTTACATAATGGACCTTCACTCACGTGCATACACAATAAAGCAACAATAATTACATGTATTTCTATTTTCCAGAATGTGGGACATCACATCACAAACAGAGGTAAAGAAGCTGGACTTTGACAGCATCGTGACGGACATGTCTCTGACTAAGGACGGCTCCATTCTGGTGGTCACCAACGGCAGAACTGTCAGTTTCTTCAACGCTGACAGGTAAGAGTGTCTTCTGTTTTTGGGGTCTTGTGGTGTAACTGCAGAGTACTTTAAATGCAGAAATGTTGTTGTTGGTTTTATGTTCACCGTTTTTACGGTGGTCACTTAACCGCAAACTTAAAACCACCGCGAAAGTTAAATGAAATTTTTCTGTGTATTTTCACCTCCAGGAATGGAATTATTTTACATTTATTCAATTTACTGGCTTTATGCTTGATACCATGACTGAAAATTAACAAGTGTATCAAGATGTCACTCATGGGAAAAGTTTACTTGCCCAACTCGGCAAGTGGGGTAGCACTTGTCCAATCAGCACTTTCACTTGCACGGGACTATCAGGCTAGTTGACTTGTCCAACCCTATGTAACTGCAGAGCATTTGGCCAAGAACTCAAAGGTCCTGGGTTCAAATCCTGTCATGCTACCAATCACTTTACACAACTTTCCTTACTCCATCTAGGTGTAAAAGTGGGTGCCTGACTTCGATTGGGGAGGTATAGGGCGGTGTAAGGAGAGGGGTGGGTCACTACTTAGTAAAGCAACTGGATATGCTTTGTAAACGTTCAGATATTTTAGACAGCACTAGGACATGACTAGGTCACTACAAAAGATAGTGGATAAAACTGTCTGAAGCATCTGATAGTTAACAAAATTTATCCATCAAGTAAATTTTATATTTTGTATCTTATTACGAGGTGGAGCCCATCCCTCTCTTTCTACCGCCTTTTACCTCCCCAACCGAAGTCAGATACTCATGACCAACCTCATATTTGGCTGAGCTTTTCGGGGTAATCTGATTTACAATGAAAAGTATTTCAATCCCTGGTACATGTACTCAATGTTACATTTAGTTACATGTAGCCTCAAGTCTTGATCACATTACATTTCTTTCACTGTCTTCCCTACAGTTTAGAGAAGTTGAAGTCCTACAGCACACCATCACAAGTGTACTCAGCCTCGCTGAATGAAGACAAGGGATCCTACGTCATCGGTGGAGAGGACTTCAAACTCTACAAGTTTGACTATGAAACTGGCTCAGAGCTGGGTAAGAACATTGCACTTATACATTAAAATCTTCCAAAGTATTGTTGATATATTTTCCAAGCAGTTAATTTTGTGGTAGGAAGAAAAATTGAGTGTTGTGGTGGTTTTTGAGTTGGCAATAGCACTGTAGCTGCATAATGAACAGTAATGGAAACCATGATGCAACAAGGAAAGGGTGCTACAAACAGTCGCTTTTGGTAGCACTGTCATGTTCTACTGTCACTGATCTAAGTGTATCTATCCTCTGATTACATATGTTTCAAACAGCCAAAGATCAGGCCTGTGTTCAATTGTGCTTTCAAATTGTAAGTATTCATCTTAACAGGCGCATCCAACACATCATAATACAACTTACAATGTACAGCAGATACATGCAGAACTTAGACAAGGAGGTAGACAAGGAGAAAGCAAAACAAAAATTTTTCCTGTGTTTTTAGTTTACTGTGAAGCGATCACCGCAAAACCGCGAACATAAAACCAACAGCAACATTTTCGCATTTATAGTATATACATTTGAAATTATGTCTTGAACTTGAACTCCTGTGCAAGGTTCCAAACTGGTTGCTGTGTTCACTATGAGCCCTGATATTTTCCTCTTCTTTGTTTAAAATTCCTGTCAATTTTAAGAGTTTTTTTGTCACATGTAACTGACAACAAAGGTTGAATTCCTAGACACTTACATGTAATTCTCCTTTCTTAGAATCTTACAAAGGACACTTTGGACCAGTCCACTGCGTGCGTTTCTCTCCCGACGGAGAATTGTACGCCAGCGGTTCGGAGGACGGCACGCTGCGACTGTGGCAGACAAACGTAGGCACGACGTACGGACTCTGGAAGTGTGTCTTACCCGAGGACGCCATAGAGGAAAACAATGGAGGTAAAGACCAATGATTTAAGAGAGAAATTTCGAAAGGTCTCCAAAAAAGTTTTGAAGACCTTTCAGCTCATACAAATCTTGAAGCAGACAGCAAGATGAAGTCATTTGTGGTAAATGTTTATTGATGACATATACAAGAAGATGCATGTTACAAGTAAATACATGCTCATGTATGTATATGTATATGTATATGTATAATTATTTGTTGCAGCTGTGATTTATATAGTTCAGTTCAGTTAAGTTCAGTTCATCCTCATATGATGTCTGCCCATGCATCTCTATCTACCATGGCGGCTAGCAGGTTGTAGTCCTTTAAACCGACCTCCCCCTCCTGTACATTCTTAAGTGTCAGGTTTGGTCGTCCCCTTTTTCTCTTTATGTCAAGTTCCCAGAGGAGAACTTTGGCGGCCATCTCCTCATGACGTGCTACATGGCCAGCTAGAGCCAGTCTTCTATTCTGGATAGTGAATATATAGAAACATTTTTTTTAAATTTGGGGATATATTTTTCAAAGGAACAACACTGTAAAACATATACTTTAGACTTTCAAATACAAATTTGATCACTAGGCTACAACTGGATTTTTGTACTTGTATTTGAATATTTTTACCTGGGTGTCTAACCTTCATAAATGTATAGATTCTTTTAGAAAATCATATCCAGTTTTTTAATAACTGCATACTCTTATTACCTGGATATGTCTAATCTTCGTCGACGTATAGATTCTTTGTTTTAGAGAAAGTAAGCAATGGAGGTGAGAGAATGTTTCAGGGTGGTTTACGTCTTAAAGAATATGTATATTTGTAGAGAATATATTGATATATTTTGAATTTTTTCTTTGTTTTCCAGGCAATGGCACCAATGCAGTAAAGACAGAAGGGTAGAGGGACTGAAAAAATGTTTTGGCACTATTTATTTCCAAACAACAAGACAACTATGACAAGCAGAGAGTGAAGAGCTTCAGCAAGAGACTTTTGTCTTTAAAAATGATAATCAAGAAGGAAAAAAAAAAGAGTTGCATTTGAACATCATGAGAATTCTTGTCGGTTTATGTGTTAAGTTCAAGGCAAGTGTG
>NC_049997.1:16159374-16160290 GCF_000003815.2 Branchiostoma floridae
GCACCGGCTGAAGTCTTCGACAGCTTACGTTATAGTTTGATGCCACCGGAGGAATCTGCTTGGAGATTATTGGGTGTCCAAATGCTCTGCTACTGACCATCTCTGCATAAGGACCACCTGTGTCATTGCATCCACATTTTGGTGTTGAAAGTAAGACATTAAATGGACACTCATGACACAAGCGGCGTAAGCTTGAGAAGTTTACTAGTGGCATCCGCCATTCTTTGTCTACTGTGATCATCGTGTGACCTGAGTAAGGTAACATTACAGAAGGGTTTGGCCTCTCAGATTATTTTCCCATTGACACAAGCATTAGAATCCTATCTATAGTTACTGTAGCCAATTCTGAACTTAGAAGTTTAGCTATAGGTCTTAGATTGGTCAGAGGGCAAGAAGACCTTACTAGTAGTCAGAAATGGTAAGAATTAGGTTTATGCCCTATGTTGCTATCACTAACCGACCAACCAACAACAGCAAGCCCTGGAAACTTGACCTTTGACCTTACTGCAGAGCTGCCATTTCTTTGGACCAATGGGCTTGCAGTATTTCTAAGATGGGCATTTTGATTGGTTGATACAAAGTATCAGTATTAGTATCTGATTCTGTTCTGCTACCAATAGTTTCTATTTCTTCAAGAACATGTGAATTTAGACATTGCCCACAACTGGAATAGATATAAGTAAAAAAAGGAATTTTTAAAGCAGAAATTGTAAAAATAAAAGTCTCAAAACACCAGCTATGTTTTTCCTTGCACATGGTATAATGGTACACGGAAAGAGCTAGAATTGTTTTGTCATGCTGGTAGTGCAATGGTGACAGTACTGTAAGCTTATTTTCCTTGGAGGAAACTTTATTTGGGGGTACATGGACAAGAAGGTCCTAGTATTGAAAGTCTTTGTACTGGGTACAGTTCAGT
>NC_049997.1:16169188-16199717 GCF_000003815.2 Branchiostoma floridae
TCTTTAATTTGATGCTGCATTTGGTGACATTACTAATTGATTCAAGAGGCCTTCATTCCTGTTCTCTGGCATAGCACTTGGATGTTTGCTTGTGGTGCATGGCACAATGTTTTTCCCAGTACTTTGGTTACAATGTGGTGCAAATGGAAATGCTGTGTTTGGTTGTTGTAGGTTCTCTTTCGTAGATACAAACTCTGGTTTAACCAAGGTGTATGTGTGTTGTTGTTGAACTTGAAAGCAGTTTTCTGACTCAATCATAGAAGAAACATTGCTAGTCAGATTGATAATGTGTATACCAGTAGGTTCAACTGATAAGAAAACATTTTCTGCTTGTACTGGGACAACCTCAAAATTGCATGTTGTGTTCCAGTTAAGTTGTTGCAAGAATGAAACTAGATTGCTGTTTGAACTGTGCATGCTTAAAGTAGAAGTGCCATGGCTATCTGGCAATGCTGTTATGGGACTTCTGGCATGTGAGTCATAAACAAAATACTTGTTATCAGCGTGCAACAATGCTACTGTTGAACCAGTTATTCCATGTGCTGTTATGAAAAGACAAGTGTTGGATTCAGCAAATGCTGCTTCTAGGGCTTTCTTTAAGGTGTAATAAGGATAGACTGCTTCTGTGGCAAATATGTCTCCAGTGTAAGACTCTTTTATTGATACACGTACAGTATTGTTGTAAAGTTGCAAATAGTCTGGAATATCATCAACGGAGAGGAACTCCACACCAGATCTTAGTGATGGTTTTATGTAGGTGTATAGTGCATCTCCTTGAAAAAGTACACCATCAAGGTCTGTACTTGTCCAGGTAATTGCTTGTCTGCAAGTACTGTGGTTAACAACTGCCATTAAAGCATTTGCAGTGCATTGTTTGCCTCTATTATCTCCACTGAAAATGATGTCACCTTGGTGGTATTTTCCCGATAAAATAGATTCACACATTGTTCACAATATATGTGTTCTTTGCTTGACTTTATTTGCACAATGCACAGTGCTCAGTGGCACGATTGAGTCTGGTGTGTGCAAAATGCACAGTGCTCAATGGCACGATTGGTCTGGTGTGTGCAAAATGCACAGTGCTCAATGGCACGATTGGTCTGGTGTGTGCAAAATGCACAGTGCTCAATGGCACGATAGGTCTGGTGTGTGCAAAATGCACAGTGCTCAATGGCACGATAGGTCTGGTGTGTGCAAAATGCACAGTGCTCAGTGGCACAATTGGTCTGGTGTGTGCAAAATGCAGTGCTCAGTGGCACGATTGAGTCTGGTATGTGCAAAATGCACAGTGATCAATGATCTGTTAATAGGTCTCAAGGTCTAATTTGGTTGGATCAAGGACTCTCTTTCAAACCTCTTTGGTTGGATGCAAAATGTAATGCGTAGATTTCAGCAGAAGAAGTATAAATGTGTACTGTGTAAAATCTTATTGAGTACAGACTTTTGCTAGCTGTAAGTTTCTGTATATTACTGTGTCACTTGTATATATAGCAGAGAACAGTCTAAGGCGTCACTGAAACAGAAAGAAAATATTGTCTTGATCACATAACATCTTACTAGTACCAACAAAAAGCAAAAATCTACAAAAGTTCAGGTGTGACATCTTGCCAACTGCTTTGCTGATTGTTTAACAGTTAGCTACAATCCGTTGTTTTCTACTATTCTTTGGAAATGTATGTTTTAATGTATTAGAATCCGATCCATCTTTTCAACTTGTACGATATTTTTACAATCAAAAATGCCCTGCATAATGCCTCGCATCGGCTCAAGCACAGTGCACCATTAAACTATCTAAATTCTCGTCAATCCCCACACACTGGTTTTACTAAAAAAACTATATACCGTTCCTTGGAAATATGTTTCAATGTGTCCGAATTCATGATCACTATCTTTTCAAATTGTACGTTACTCTTACGATCGAAAATGTCCTGCAGGACCTCCTGCAGCTGCATATATAGACGCACGCCCCCCTCCCACCCGCACGTAAACTGTTCCAATCGTTGCACAATAAACTTGACTGTATACCCTCCACAAAATCTTTCGTCAAATGTCGTGCTCATTTTACTCACATGACACTACGCCTTAGAATGTAATGTTATATTTTAATACATCCGAATTCCAGAAAGATAACTTTACAAACTGTACCAATTTCTGTACGATAAAAATCTCACCTCCTCCGCACCGTCAACGCCCGTGAGGGTATTTACCGGAATAACCCGAAATGACCCGGAATAACCCGGAATAACCGTAATATTTCTTGTTCCCATGGCCATATATACATTATTTTATGCCAAAATATTGCATTCTGCGATCTTAACTTATCAAAGCACACTGTATTTCGGTAGCTTTCATCCTTTATTAAGGTTATTCCGGGTTATTCCGGGTTATTCCGGGTTATTCCGCTAAATACCCGGACCCGTCAACGCTATCGCAAAATGAACCGTGCGATTTAACGACAACTCCTCAAATGTTACATGACCAGTGTTTTACTGCAAATCAAGAAACATTTTCCTTTCCTAGACTTTGCTAATGAGCGCTGCAATGTTTTCTGTACGAGTAGAGGTCATGGATAAACAGTATTCTTACAACGTTTATTTGAAGGGCTAAGAAGGGCTGAGAATTGTCGTAAAAACGCACGGTACATTGCGTTTATTTGAAGGGCTGAGAAGGGCTGAGAATTGTCGTAAAAACGCACGGTACATTTTGCGACCATAGCAGACCCATCCAAGGACGAACCATTAAACCGGGCACAAAGCCGGGCGCCTTCGGCGCCCCGGCAAAAATTTGTATTACTGTAAATGCAGAAATGTTCGCTGCAGTGGATTAATGGTCGCGGTTTTCGCGGCGACCACTTTACCACGAAATTAAATCCACCTCAAACATTTTTCTATTAAGGTATTAGACTGCAGTAGATGGTGTTACCGCGAAATTAAATCCACCGCGAAAAGTCATTTTTCCCGCTAACGCGAAATTAAATCCCCGCGAACTTAAATGCACTTACAGTATTTGCAACATAATTTTTCATTTAGTATAGAGTTCATGGCAAAAGTGCGTACATTAAACCACTACTACAAATGTTTCAATACCTTCAGTTATGAAAAGGAAAGTGCCAATATGAACATTTTTGAAGAAAGAACTATCAATCTTTAAAAATCTCTTTGACTTGAAAATAATGATGTTGTATTGACCCTATTATGGAAAGAACGTATCAATAATTTCAGAACATATGTATACAATTGTGATACACAATATGCTTGTACTAAACATATTAGAGTTGAGACTTTTGTCCTGATGTACCTGCGCTGTAATCTTTCTATGTGCAAACTGCCTACTCTATTTTGTACTTTCAATGGCTACTGTTTCCATACTGGCTAAAAAATATACATTAAAGTATAGGTATTAAGTATTCGAGTTGGTTTCTAGCTGATTCATTTTTTAACATCAATGTCCAAAACATAATTAATTGTATGATACATAAAACATTGTAGCCCTCAATTAGCAGTGCTGGTATGAAAACATTGAAAAAAAAAAAAGCAAAGCCTGCTTGTATAAAAAATCAAATGTCAGCCAGAATTTCCGCTGTAGCACCATAACAAATAGCTAGGGGTCTCACAATCTAATCATTTCAAGGTCTCATCAAGACCTGCCCACATACGAAATTCAAACCATTGCCTTCTTGGCGAAAGTTAAAGGTTTAAAGAAAAAAGAAATTGAAAGTACTAGTGCATTTTAACACTTTGTGACACGTTCATACTGTTCACGCCTTTTAAGCATATCTACTTGA
Source organism: Branchiostoma floridae (assembly GCF_000003815.2). Lineage (NCBI taxonomy): Eukaryota > Metazoa > Chordata > Leptocardii > Amphioxiformes > Branchiostomatidae > Branchiostoma > Branchiostoma floridae. Next base: position 16,172,973 of record NC_049997.1, read on the forward strand.
CGCCTGTGTATAGTTGCCATTTTCTATGCATGTGAAATTGTGGGTACACAGAAAAATTAAGATGTGTGTTTCTGCATATATTAACACTTATGTGGAAAGTAATGAGCTCACAGACCCATACGTATTTCCTCTTCGTAAAGCCACCGTAACGTTTAGTTGTGTTTATGTGTGCCTTATTGCACTATCTTAAACTTAAAAATACTATATAGAGACTTTTGTTCTCTTATAAGGACAACCTTACGGTACTTTACTTGAAATCACCCTTATGAAATTAAGCAAACGAGCAAAAGAACAAATTGAATGCCGCCAATAGCGAGACGCCCTCTGTAGAACACCTGTTTGTTTACCTTCTTAAGGTTGTGAACTTTGAACTTCCGCATTCTGCGTGTCCGCCATCTTGAAAAGTGCAGCGAAAGTAAAGGTAACATCGCGCAAATTGCTTAGATTAAGGTCATACTATTCTAATCAAAACAAGCATTTTTACCGAGTGTAGACAATTATTATTGAATATTTCGTCAACCAAATTTCATAATGTCTCTTTAAACTGGCGTTTTAGAGGGCGGTATAGTTTCTATATCTATAACGCAATGGATCCGCAGTATAGAAATTTGCTCACGCAGTTTCGGGTCGAACTGGTCAACACTATAGTCAATGTGGCCGGAGTCCTTGACCAACTGGTCACGGAGAGAGTCCTTTTAGCAGAAGAAGAGGATGATGTTCGGACCAGGAGGATGCAAACTGACCAGATACGGACACTACTGACCATACTACCCACGAAGGGGAACCGGGCCTTCTTGGCTTTCTGTAAAGCGTTGGACAACACAGGAAATACTCATCTTAGTAACTTGCTAATGAACCAAAGGCCCACAGGTCAGTACTACTGCTTTTAAATTAACGATATGTTTACAAGATCAACGTTTTCATGTAGTCTGTTTAAAACGTAACGTTTTGAATTATATTCTTAAGTTTATCATTTCCAATTTTCCCATATGAGAGCAAAGTGCACAGGGCTTATTTGCCAGGCTGTGTTGTATATAGTGACTGTGTTGACTTGAATTGTAATTATACTACGAGACACCAGAACTTCAAGGAGCTCCTTACATTGTAAATGGTGTAACGCTAGTTCACCTTTATCCGATGGGGTAAACTATATCCGTTATATTCAAAACAGGCCTAGGGTATTTAGGGTTGGAGATCAAGTTGACGGACGGTGGTTTCAAATTTCAATATTTTTAAAATGGTGCATTTGAAAACCACAGTATCCCTAACTACTCTGTTTTTCAATACAGTAGATATAGGTTATCCCGCGGATAAAAGTGAAGTAGCGTTAACGTTGATGCTGTGCCACCTTATCACTGATTATAATGATGATTTTGAAAATGAAAGTCCTTTATTATGCATATCATTAGTGCGAGTTTGATAAATAAGTGACATTTTTAACAAAGGTTATTAATTTGATCCAAATAATTGAAATGCCGAGTTTCAGATGTTGACATTAAATAATGTTTTTGTCTATATTCTCCCCGATCCTGGTAGATATATCAATTATCGATAGTGGTAATGGCCATTTATGCATAGCCGGGGCTATAATTGCAGTTATTTTCCTTTTCTAGTTTTCTGTATTTATGGCATGTTGTAATTACCCCCCTATCAAAGCTATAGACATATTTTTAAAGTGAGAAAATTCACATGAAGTGCTTTTCCAATTGCAAATGCCACCGATATAACTTCCGGGTACTTTAGTCGTCAAGAAACGCCACCTGTTAAATTAAATGTGTATTACAACACTAAAAAATCACGTTGCAGGCCTTCATTGAACTTTTTGAAAGGCAAAATCGTACACTGTGCGTTTCCAATGTAAAACGATGCAACATCTACTAGTAAATTAGTCATGAGACGTCTCCTATTGACACCTATGCGTATAACAGCACTGAAAACGTTTTATTACTTCATTCAAAGGCATTGCAAGATACTTTGACATCGTAGTGGAAAACGCTTGCAATGAGTAGAAAGGGGTCGCCCGTACACATTTGCGTTTACAATGCTAGCGAATGCAATTTCACTAGTCCTTTAGGCCTGAGACGCCCCCTGCTGACTTACATGTGTATTACACCACTAAAACTTTTTACGTCTTCATTCAAATCATTGCAAGATACTTTGACATCGTGGTGGAAAGCGCATGCCACGCACGAGTGGAACTGATAAATCGCCCATAAACACACGCGTTTTCAATGTAAACTGATGCAGTGTCACTAGTACTTTGGTCACGAGACGCTCCTTATTGACCTACAGTGTATTACACCACTAAATACATATACGTTTCCATCCAAAGCCATTGAAAGATACTTTGACATCGTGGTAGAAACCGCTTGCCACCAGTGGAAAGAAATCGCCCAAAGACATGTGTACTTTCGATCATAATGGGTGCAATCTAACTAACGTTAGTAATTTGGTCATTAGACGTCCCTTACGTGTATCACACGGTTTACACCACTTAAAATTTTTCATGTCTTCATTCAAAGGCATTGAAAGATACTTTGACATCGTCGTGGAAAATGCCTGCCACGAATGGAAGGAGATCGCCCGTAGACTGGGTCTGACTGAGCCCGCCATCGCCTCCATAGACGACACCTATCGAGGAAGATCGCGGGAATGCTGCATCCGGGCACTCAACGTGTGGCTAGGGGATCATGGGAGAAACGCAACGGTCGACATGTTAAAGGAAGCGCTCATTTCGGCTCGTTTCAGAAGCGTGGCAGAACTTATAGGTAATTTCTCTCTGTCTCTCTTTCTTTGTTCTTCCGTCGATGATTGATATTTCAAAGTGCATCTATTCACAACTGCCCAAAAAGTCCAATCGGGACCGATGATAGGTCATGAAGTCTGGTCACAAAAACAGTGCTCACAATGTCCAGGTGGTTCTGTGTTGAGGCGGTCAGTTGTTTCCTTTGAATGAAATTCTACCAAAGTAAAAGTTATTTCTGAATTCTAATAAATTCAAAGATATCGTTTCTGTTCTGCGAACGCTGCAAAATCTTTCAATTTGTCTATCAAACGGATGGCGACAGAAAAGAAAATGAATTTCTATATTAAATTCAGGTCATATAAGGGAGGGCCTTCGGGTCAGAGAGTCATCAAGGAAAGTCGATAGAACAATAAACCAGGAACACTAAATATTTAACAAACTGTTTGGAAACTTATCACATACTATACATGTTCATACTAGCTCGCCAACATGGATGACACTAGCACGTCACCGGAACGTACTGCGCCTGCGCGAAAAGTATAGACATGCTAAACCTTGCTAAACCCCGGGTTTACTAAAGGGCCGCATTTAAGAAAGTACGCGCGCATATAAGGGTAAAATTCCGTATACGTTTTACATGAAACCATGTCTCTAACATATACTGTGCAACAAGTTGACCAAACCAAGCCCCAAACCACCAGGGTTCGCGCAGGCGCAGTACGTTCCGGTGACGTGCTGATGACACTTAATTACCACAGAAACACGTGACTGCAATTACCCGATCATGTTTCTCTCAGAATCCGCCCAGGTAGCTGAAGGTGAGTTACAACCAGCAACCGCTCCTGCTCAGGCGCCAAGACCACCGCCGGCTGCCCCTGTCCAACATGCTCGGGCCCGTCCTACACCCTACCAACGTCCAGCCTCAGCAGGTAATTGATTGTTTACTTCTTTAATTTTTAGGCCACAGCAAGTAAATTTTATGGATGACATCAGCGCGCGCATTAATTTTGGCCTGATTTCAGAAAAAAAAACAAGAATTTTTTTCTTCTGCGGGGATGGTCAACATGACGATAAAGTACCAAAATGAGCAAATTTATTGTGTTGTAGCCTACTAATTGTGAAGTGACACTTGCGAGATACCCAGGACTGTAGTTGTAGAAATGAAACTTATTTGATAGTTGTAAAAGTGACACCAATATGGAAGCTATGGTTGTTGGTTATGCCAGTCTACCACACTTTTGTCACTTTTACCGCACCATTACATGTCTTGACTACGGAAATGAATGCCTTGTTGGCTCTGATACCATGTTTTGTCCCTTTAATTCGTTTTACAACAGTCATCACAACTTTATGGTGCCTGTTTTTAAAAATGTATCCATCTTGGTTTTTTTCACCCATCTTGTTTTTTTCGCCCCATCGCACTATGTTTGCAGTCCGCAGAGGATGTCATCCATAAAATTTACTTGCTGTGGCCTTACTACCATCTTAAGAGATTTACAATATATATACACATATACGAGTAACATACATGTATAGATATATAAAGCATTTTTTTTCTATCATCGTAGAACAAGTTCGTGGTAGTACAAGACCTAGCGCTGGTAAGTTTCGTTTTAATTATTTTCTACATAACCAAAATACTACTAGAAACAACATGCGAGAAAGACCAATGTTTACATGACAAGAAACTACTAGTAAGTACTTCCATCACCAAATCCCATGCTTAACAGTTTATGCAAATGTTTTTCTTGTTTAAAGCAAAAGCGATGGAAAGCAATTTTTGGCAATGTTTGGAATCTCGCATTGATGATTGGCAGATATCAAGAATGCTAGTTGCCATCTATATGTGTTAGAAATATGATTATTGATATTGATCTGATTCAAGTTCATAATTTTTTATGTACCATACAGTCGTACACAAGGATCCATTGTACGTCATCAAAGAGAACGTTGGGCTGGCTTGGAAGGATCTCGCCCGTAAGCTGGGGTTCAAAGAGGTGGACATCGAAGTCATCGAAGACAAGCATCGTGACAAGCGGGAGTGCTGCATGGAAGTCCTGACGACATGGCGGCAGAAGCACGGGTACGACGCGACGGTCGGCCGGCTGTGGACTGCGCTGCAAGCCGCGGAGCTGACCGGAGTGGACGGAGAGGATGGATCCGGGCAGTTCGAAGGTAAGGGCAAGTTCTAAATGGTTTTCCCAAGGAGGTCTTTTCCAATCTCTTTGGTTTTCCTAACACAAAACTATACAGGTAAGACGCGACAGTCGGCCGGCTGTGGACGGCGCTGCAAGCCGCGGAACTTACCGGGGTGGACGGAGAGGATGGACCGGGACAGTTCGAAGGTAAGGGCAAGTTCTGAATTGTTTTCCCAAGGGGATCTTTTTTATTGGTTTTTCTAACACAAAACTATACGGGTAAGACGCGACAGTCAGCCGGCTGTGGACGGCGCTGCAAGCCGCGGAACTGACTAGGATGGACGGAGAGGATGGGTCAGGACAGTTTGAAGGTAAGGGCAAGTTTTAAATGGATTTTCTAACACAAAACAACGGGTACGATGCGACAGTCGGCCGGCTGTGGACAGCGCTGCAAGCCGCGGAGCTGACCGGGGTGGACGGAGAGGATGGATCAGGACAGTTCGAAGGTAAGGGCAAGTTCTTAATGGTTTTCCTAACACAACACTACGGGTACGACGCGACGGTCAACCGGCTGTGGACTGCACTGCAAGCCGGTGATCTGACCGGGGTGGACGGAGAGGATGGATCAGGACAGTTCGAAGGTAAGGGCAAGTTCTGAATTGTTTTCCCAAGGGGATCTTTTTTATTGGTTTTTCTAACACAAAACTATACGGGTAAGACGCGACAGTCAGCCGGCTGTGGACGGCGCTGCAAGCCGCGGAACTGACTAGGATGGACGGAGAGGATGGGTCAGGACAGTTTGAAGGTAAGGGCAAGTTTTAAATGGATTTTCTAACACAAAACAACGGGTACGATGCGACAGTCGGCCGGCTGTGGACAGCGCTGCAAGCCGCGGAGCTGACCGGGGTGGACGGAGAGGATGGATCAGGACAGTTCGAAGGTAAGGGCAAGTTCTTAATGGTTTTCCTAACACAACACTACGGGTACGACGCGACGGTCAACCGGCTGTGGACTGCACTGCAAGCCGGTGATCTGACCGGGGTGGACGGAGAGGATGGATCAGGACAGTTCGAAGGTAAGGGAAAGTTCTAAATGGTTTTCCCAATGAGGTCTTTTTTAACTTCCTTGGTTTTCCTAACACAAAACTATACGGGTAAGACGCGACAGTCAGATTGCGGTGGACCGCTCTGCATGCCGCTGAGGATGGAGAGGATGGGTCAGGACAGTTCGAAGGTAAGGACAAATCTAAACGCTTGTCCTTACACAGAAGTACGTACTGTGACTTGCTGAAACATACGGCCTTTTTCAAGATTGATGGCCCATCATTTTAACCACGTGGCCTTACGAACAGATGACTTTGCTAATGGTTCCTTTATGGCGTGCAGGTTCAAAGACTTGCTGAAAAAAATATTACGATCTACTTCAGGATGAATGGCCCATTATAGTCAGGTGACCTTACAGACACGTGACTTTGGATATGGGTCATTCATGACATGCTGATTCGGTCAGAGTACCAACACACAAGAAAATTCTACTTATTGTCAGTGAAAAATGATCTTCTTTAATACGAATGACCCAGTATATCCGTCATGTGACCCCGTGGACAGTTGATTCTAGCAGTAGTAGCAACATTGGAACTATATAATGATCTTAGCAGTATTAGTAGCTGTACATGTAGTAGTAGTAGTAGTAGTAGTAGTAGTAGTAGTAGTAGTAGTAGTAGTAGTAGTAGTAGTAGCGGTATCGGTAGCAGTAGAAATATTAGTAGTTGTACTACTAGTATAGTAGTAGCAGAAGTAGTAGTTAGTAATTAATAGATTGGAGGCCATTAGAGGTCTGCAAAAATGTTTCTGTGTTGTGTATGTTTCACATGTACAAATGAATAATAAAAAACAAAAATGATACAGTAGTATCTATATAAATCTAGCTAAATATCCTTACTTCAAATTCATTTTTGTTCAAATCGTATCGCTTTATACATATTCAACTATATGTACTTCAAGTGTTTTGTTATTAAAGACTATTGACTCTGTACTTTGTTGCAGATATGGCGGAATTCTTCCTTATCATTACACAGAGAGCAGGACCGAAGTGGAAGCTCTTGGCCGAACTACTCGGCGTTCCGCCACAGAAGATCGCCTGGGTGCAGAGAAAACATGCAGACGACAGGGGGCGCTGTGAGCTGGCGCTGAACATGTGGTACTGGGACAGGAAAAGCGACTCTTCGATAGAAACACTGAAGGTGGCCGTTTTCAACGCTGGTTTGAAGAACGCTGTAGATGCTTTCTATGGTAAGTATTAATCAAGCATCTTGTGATTATAGTATATGTTTTAGATCTTACTGAAGTTGGGGCACGTTTGCGGCGTCTCCGCGACTGGGCAATTTGACAGAGCGCTAAACAAATTTCATCGAAAAAATCTTTTTACGCTTTATGTGTATTATTGTCTCATAAGACATACTTGAATGTTCTGTATGATATTTCCATTAAAACGTCAAGGGCAACGTGCAACACAAACCAATGTAGAACGTATACGTAACGACTTCGCCAACGTATACGTATCACAGTCCATTGATATACATCCTTAATGTAGAATTTACGTCTAAAAATATAATGTAGTAAAATCTAAAACCAGGGACAAATCAAACAGTATTAGGATGAATTGAAGGCCTCTGCATACATGTGTTCGCTGTGTATAGTATATTGGCAGATGAGCACAACAGAGTGTTGACGACATTTCTTGAACTGAATCAGATGTTTCGTTAATTTTCCTTATTAATTCTTCCCCTTTCTTTAATATTCAAGGAGGAGGCGCCGATACTGAAGAACCAAACCAAAATGATGGTAAGAATAAGAAACAGTTCATTTTGTACTTGAAGACAAGGTTGCAACAGAATTGAGATCTTTCATCCAGACCTTTCATATAAACTATAACAATTTATTCTGTTCTGCTGAAAGGTCTTTTGTGATATTTCTGGAAAAAATGTGAATGGTTAATATTCATAACAGTCTCCGAGTGGTTCTTGGAATTTTGAATCGCCAAGCTTTTTGAGAGAATAACAAACTTCTAACACAGCAAAATCCGACGTTTCGGTTACCGTCTATGATAGACTGTTTTATCCTACTAGACCACGTAGACCTGAGCTCCTCGGCCCGGTTTCCAATACAAGAGGCACCCAAAGACCATACAGGAACAGGTAAATATAACAAATATATGTATGAAAGTATACGACATATGATGATTTTTGAAAGACACATATGTGCAAATAAACATTTCTGTAACGTACAATGAACAAGCCTAATGATATTTGCTTATTAATAAGAAAACTTCTTCCCATATCACTTTCAGAACCCATGGATTCCAGTACGTCTCGTTCGCCCCAAGAAGAGGTTGGAACAGAGCGTGGTATTTGTTGTTTTTGTTGTTCTTGTTTACGTCATGTACGTTTCAAAACACGAAAGTGGCAAGTTTGTTAGTCTACGATCTAGACCTACCGTGCATGGAATTCTTTTTAATGTATGATGGAAATGGAGAGCGATAATTATGTACATTTGTACAATCGGGTTCTTTTTGGTTTCCGATTTGAAGTTTACTCTTGATTTGTTATTGATATATTATAGACCACACAAATTCCAAGACTTCCCGAAATCCTGAACAAGAAGAAGGTATTCCATAATCATTTCAAAGACGTAATGTCACATTACAATTTTTTTATACGTGGACGTAGTTAATTGTGATTTCACTTCAATTTATACTTACATCTGATTTCTATCTATCCGTACAGCTATGGACTGTTCCACAAACCGGGTATATTCACAGGTAAAAATCTCTAATGAACATGTTCATTTTAGACGCAAAGTATCTTTCAGACTTCTTGTCAAAAGGCTTTTAATCGTCATATCGACTAAGTAACTTTATTAATTGGCTTCCTTGTTTTTATTCTATGATAATTAGTGTCTGGCGAAACAGGATGCAGTAAACTTTATTTCAAAGCCAGTTTTTCTATCTTCAACAGATAGACAGTTATTTTGGTGATGGGCAAAATCAGCCAGCCATCGGCGGGAATGGGTCGGAGTCACGGGAATCCGACGTACCCGGTAAGTACAACTAGCAAAGGTGCTGGTTTTGTAAGGTTTAAATGATAAGGGTTTCACCAAAAAGCAGTAACTCAAGCAACTGGATATAATTTTGGAAACGGTCAGACGTTTCTGACAGCCTCCGATGACTCTCGTCAGTGACACTGTCCCATCAGACAGTGTCACTGAAGAGAGACATTGGAGGGTGTTTGATGACACACGCTTCCAAAATTATATCCAGTTGCTTGAGTAAGTGCTCTTCGACGTATCTAATTACCTGGATGTCTTATCTTCATCGAAATAAGGGTTTCAATTGATGTACAATTTTGCAATCATGTATCATCACCACATTATATTTGTATTTTCGCCCTACAGATGCCATGTCCGTTGATCAGTCGCAGAGAGAATGTCTCCATGGATCTCAAATCAACCCCGCTGCAGAGGTTTGTTTGATAACTGTTCAGTACACATCATCATTTTCCAAAAGTATGAAGTGAACACAGGGTCAAAGGTAGTGAGGAGTCGGTGCCGGCCCCGTCTCTGGAAGATCAATACCACCCTTAAGTACAGACAGTCAAACTCCTCAAGACGACCACCCAGAGCACTCCTAAAATCCAGTCAGTGTCGACAGATGGTCGCTAGCTAAAGACAGGATTCTGAATGTTTACGTCAATAGGAAGGTGGACCTTGTGTAGAGGTGGACACCTGTAAAGGTTAGACCGTAGCTTCCTATCATGGTTCTTCTTGATAGTGTACAAACATAAATTAATATTCTGCACCTATTTTATTCGTATGTATTGTTGTAAAAGATGTGTTTTGTTACAAACAGGCACTCAGTAACTGTCTGTACGAAAGTGGAGCGGAACCAGGTGCATCTGCAGATAGAAGACAGCTTCTCTCCGGGACTGGCAGATCAAGTAAGGTCATAGATTGGTTATACAGTAGCACCAGGTTTTGTCTTAAGATCTTAATGATTTCTAAGGATTTCTAGTGCATATACATTATCAGCATTTCTAGATCTTCTATAGTTCATTACATCCCTAACGTAAACCAGGCAATCATGCTATATCTATTAACTAAGAATGTGATTCCAATTGCTTCAGGTTTCCAAATTTGATGTATGCAACTCCTTTACGTTCCCAGCAAAATAAAAAAAAGTATAGCAATTTCAATATTTTTGACTGATACAAAATAGTATATCTTTTGGTTTTGTCGCTATATATGCTTTTTTTAGATTCTGTTACCCTTATGACGTTGTCATTGATGATATATGTTATGTATTATAATTATTATTACAAAAGTAAAAAAAAAGTGCAAAAGGTATTACATTGTTTTTCCAGGCCTTTGTCTAATTTCACGTCTTCAATGTGTTCACAGATAGAGGCATCGAAATCAGTAGGAAAGAATTCACAATTGAGAGAGATGAGAATGGAGATAACAAAAGGCTCGGAAAGGGGTCTTTCGGTACCGTTTACCTGGCGAAGTGGCAGGGAGCACTCGTGGCAGTCAAGGAGTTCGACGACGAAGACCAGACCTACGAGAGCTTCTTCAGAGAGATGGAACACTTAAGGTAAATTAAGATTATGTAATAAAATACACGTATTATGAATATGTAAAATACTTTTACGGAAACGTTTAACTAATCAACAACTTCCATCATAAAGAGTCGACTCAATCTTGTGACTGTGCGTTAGCATGACGTAAGCAGTGAGTAAAAGGTGGGTGTAAGACGACATCGGCCCCCTTCCTTTTTGGCAAACTTTCAAGCTCGCCTTATCATTACTAATCCCTGAGTAGATCCTCCTCACGGTGTCTGGCCCCATCAAAGATTTACTTGGAGAAAAGCAAGTAACACTCGCTTGTGGCACTTCAAACAGCCCGAGTTACATGTTATTGATGTTTTTTTTTTTTTTTTTTTTTTTGGTTTTTTTACAAAGGGAGTTGCGACACCCCCACATTGTCCAGCTACTTGGTATCTGCTGGCAGCCCAACTCCATGAGCTACCTGCTGATGACGTATGTGGATGGGGTTGACCTGGGTACCATCCTCTTCAAACCATCACGATCACCAGTTAAGGTATAAATAGAATATGGATCATATCTAATGATATGGAATGTATCTAGGACTTTATATTGTTAAATTTTGTAGTATGGCCTCAACATACAACATGTTCTCTGTAAGAAAGCATATGTAGAACGACTGCCATTTTCCAACGTAATACATTGTGTTAGTTTCTTTTGAATGTAAATGTATAGTGTGAACATCCACCAATGCAGCCATTACCACTCCCAGTTGCCTTAGACCTTTAGTTGTCATTTTTGAGCATTATCATTTCCTCATAACATAAAAGATGATAGATAATTTGTAACTTGCGTAGCCACAGTTGACAATATGTTTCCTAAAACAAGTAAGATAGATACATAGCAATTTCTACGACCATATGCACCCCACTAGCCATGTTTTCAGTGCCATTGTAACTTGACCGTAGTGCTACCATTTACTTACTAATGCTATAATTTATGTGCAAATATATTGATATAGTCCTTTTAGAGTGAGGATCCTACTTTAGGCTAGATGATAGCAGAACCTACATGTAGTAAAAACGTTTTCTGTAGACAAATCTGTTTTGATGATTCTAACATAGATCTGAATGTACATAGGTACCGAACACGATGTCTGTAAAGGGGAAGATTGCACGAGACCTGTGCAGTGCCGTGTCCTACCTGCACGACAAACACGATCTGGTGCATCAGGACATCAAACCCGGAAATGTCCTGGTGAGTACTAGTCAAGACGTGTAGCAAATAACCAAGACGTTAGGCGTCTATAGTGTCACTATTTGCAGGTTATGAAAGGCATGACTCAGTACATCAAAGGTAGCAAATAATTTTAAGTGTTTTCCGTCTATACGTCTCTTTCAATCACGGTTGTAGGGCTAACAAAATATTTGGAGGTTCCTTTAATGGACTTTCCTCTCATTTTGTGTAAAGTCGATTAAAACAGCTTAATCAGTATTTTTATAGAATAGTGTATTTCTGTGTCTCAGTCGTAATGATATGACTGTGCAAATTAGTTTATAATGTTTCATCTTCCTTGTTCATCCTTTATTGGGGTGAAACATGATACGTTTTAGTCTGTGTAGTGCAAATCACTCTCTCCAGGGCTGTCACTGGTCACCCTGTCGACGCTGGGCGGGTCGCTATAAGCGCGATCTAATCAGACTACATGTGTATTGCCTCCTTTGGTCAATATTGGTCATCGTAAAATCATAAATGATTTGACTGTATGTAGATGCTTTTCAAGGAGCAAGAAGTGCAATGCTGCTTCGCTAATGCTAACGACCTTAAAGGCAACCTAAGCAATATTACAGCGTCAAACGGAAATATTCTGAATAAGGCAATCTGCATGATATTGACATCTACTGCACTGTATTCTCACATTTACATCATCATTTCATACTTTGAGCGGTTAAAAACGGCCCAGAGACAAGTTGCACGAGGATATTCCTTATTATTGTACCCCCGTAAAATAAGGACTTAATCTGGAATCCTTGTGCAACTCATTCCCGCCCCGTTTTTAACGGTTCAATTTATGAAATATCTTTCCTGCGCTGTGATTGGCGATGCCTATATTAGGCGAAGACCCAATCCTTTATAAGGGTAGGATAGACTATTCACATGCAGTTTGACCGACTCCTCCCCACAGCCGGTTCGTCGACGCCATGGCTACGGAAACACAGAAGATCCACAGAAAGACCGCCAGCAGGTTTTCGGGGTGTAGAAGAGAGACCGAGTATTTACCTCGTTTGCGTTTACAGGGAGTATAGAATTCGAAGATTGCCCTTTTAGTGTCATGAAGATTTCGTATTTTATTTTGCTTTGTGAAACTGCGAGAAGTTGTTGCTGCGTAGGGACGAATGTGAGTTGTCTGCGTTTTTGCACGTGTATCGCTCTTTGTCATGCTGAGGTCCGTTCTTCTCGCAGACACTGGCGTGCCGGGCATTGTGTATGGGTTATGGAAGAAAGCACGCCTCACTGCGAGAATAGACGCTTATTTTGGGCGTTTGTTAGACATCACAGGTATATGCAGTACTGTCTGAAAGGACGTCGACGGAGAAGGCAAGTCACACCGCCGGCACGGCCGACCCCAGCATGACTGACGCAGCAGCCTTGTGAATGAGCCGGACGTTCCATAGCAGAGCACCAGTAACACTGTTTTTGACAGTGAGACTCACCAGGACAAGTCTGCGATATCTACAACCTTCTGAGAACGGGTAGGGAAACTTGCCGACAACAGAGAAGATAGAGTAGTTTCCTACGGGCGTAGGATTTACAAGCCAAGCAGGTACGCAAGGTTTTGAGCTCGCCGCCATTTTTGGCGTCTTGTGGAATTTTCCATTTTTGATTTGTCTTCCTACGTTGGCTGTTTTTCTAGTGGATCCCTCGGCTGTTTTCTTTCTTGTTCCTTCATGATTTTATTTTCCTGTTTTCCCCTTTTGTATGATTTTGGTGTGCTTTGTTGGTCAGCAACTATTCTGTCGTTCATTTCGTTTAGCGACTCAATTTGCATATGTTTGCGCATCGCACATGTTTCGCGTGCGCAGGTGTGAGTGATTATATTTGGTAAAATAGGCTTGGTATAATTAATTTTGTGTTGTCTCATTTGAGTTAGGTATGTTGATACAGCTGAGCTACCGCTAGGGCTGCCGTTTACCCCGTCTTTTCGCCATAGGAGCCTTTGTGAAGCGGTACAACGTTGTTCCATTTTCCGCACGCTCGGAGCAGAGCCCGACCTTTTTTATCAAGAAAGAGTCGGAGGCTTCAACTTATCACTGGTAGCTCTATGGGTGAGTTACGTTCTTTGAAAGGCTTTAGACAGTATTTGGTATAGTTTTTTGTCTGACTATCACGTTTGTTGTTGTTGTTGTGGAAGGAGTCGAACGTATTGCCTTATTTTACGTATTTTCCTTTTGTTTTTTTTTCTGTATATGTGCTTTGTTTAATTTTGAAGTTAGGTTCGGCGATTCTGGGCATTGCATTTCGTGGACCAGCCAGCATTCAGCAACCCGAAAAGCTGAGGAACCAGGCCTCAAGACGCTCGGACAGCTATCAACCACTGCAGCAGTTTTCTTAAGGTGTGTCCTATATCTCAGCTAGAGGTTGTTATCTTGTTGCTCGTCAGGTCGGCAGACAGCCTCGAGTTTGTAGCGAGATTTCAGGTGATTTGATTTTTTTTTTTTTTATGAGCCGATTTGCTTTTTGTTGGGTTTCTTGCTTGACAGGTTCTTGGACAACCCTAGGTAGAAAAAAAAAAGTGTTTGCAGTTTTTTGTCTGGTTGGTGTCATGCAATAGTTTGTTGGACAATTGAACTGTTGGACAGTTTTTGTGTGCTGTTGTCGTACGGCTTGCTGTAAACAACCCCAGAGAGATAACAAGACTGCTGGAAAGTTTTGTTGTTGTTGTCATGCGACAGGTTGTTGGACAACCCCAGGTAAGTAACAAGACTGTTGGACAGTTTTGTTTGTAGTTGTCATGCGACAGGTTGTTGGACAACCCCAGGTAAGTAACAAGACTGTTGGACAGTTTTGTTTGTAGTTGTCATGCGACAGGTTGTTGGACAACCCCAGGTAAGTAACAAGACTATTGGATAGTTTTGTTTGTGGATGGACGACGGGTTGTGGGATAGCACCAGGCAGGTAACAGGACTGTTGGACAGTTTTGTTTGTTGAGGTACGACAGGTTGTGGGACAACACCAGGCAAGTAACAAGACTGTTGGACAGTTTGATTTGTTGATGTACGACAGGCTGTGGGACGGCACCAGGCAAGTAACAGGACTGTTGGACAGTTTGGTTTGTTGATGTATACGATAGGCTGTGGGACAGCACCAGGCAGGTAACAAGACTGTTGGACAGTTTTGTTTGTTGACGTACGACAGGCTGTGGGACAGCACCAGGCAGGTAACAAGACTGTTGGACAGTTTTGTTTGTTGATGTACGACAGGCTGTGGGACGGCACCAGGCAGGTAACAAGACTGTTGGACAGTTTTGTTTGTTGACGTACGACAGGCTGTGGGACAGCACCAGGCAGGTAACAAGACTGTTGGACAGTTTTGTTTGTTGATGTACGACAGGCTGTGGGACGGCACCAGGCAAGTAACAGGACTGTCGGACAGTTTGTTGATGTACGACAGGTTGTGGGACAACACCAGGCAAGTAACAGGACTGTTGGGCAGTTTGGTTCGTTGATGTACGACAAGCTGTGGGACAGCACCAGGCAAGTAACAGGACTGTTGGACAGTTTGGTTCGTTGATGTACGACAGGCTGTGGGACAGCACCAGCCAGGTAACAAGACTGTTGGACAGTTTGGTTTGTTGATGTACGGCGGGTTGTGGGACAGCACCAGCCAGGTAACAAGACTGTTGGACAGTTTGGTTGGTTGATGTACGACAGGCTGTGGGACAGCACCAGGCAAGTAACAAGACTGTTGGACAGTTTGGTTTGTTGTCGTGCGACAGGCTGTGGGACAGCACCAGGCAGGTAACAGGACTGTTGGACAGTTTGGTTTGTTGTCGTGCGACAGGCAGTGAGACAACGCCAGGTAGAGTAACAACAGTGTACGACAGTTTTTTGTTTGCTGTTGTCGTATGACAGGTTGTTGGACAACCCCGGGTAGGTAACAAGACTGTTGGACAGTTTTGTTTGTTGTTGTCGTGCGACAGGTTGGTTAGACAACCCCAGAGAAGTAAAAAGGCTGCTCGACAGTTTTGTGGGTTGTCGTACGATAGATTGTTTAGCAACCCCAGGTAAGCAGCAAAACTGTTGGACATTTTTGTTTGTTGTTGTCGTGTGACAGGTTGTTAGACAACCTCAGAGAATTAAAAAGGCTGTTAGATAGTTTTGTGTGTTGTTGTACGACAGATTGTTGAGTAACCCCAGGTAAGCAGCAAGACTGTTGGAAAGTTTTTGGACTAGAGAAGTAAAGAGACTGTTAGACAGTTTTCTGTTATCGCACGATACGTTGTTACAAATTTGTTACCCAGGTGTTAGTGGTTGGTCGCACGACAGGTTGTTTAGACAAGCCTAGGTAGGTAACATGGCTGGCGGACAGTTTTTTATTTTTTTTTGTTTGTTATGCGACAAGTTGTGAGACAACCACAGGTGGAGTTTAAGACTGAAGGACAATTTTTGTGTGATATGGAGCCGTACTATTAGTTATTGGACAGCTTCAGGCTGATAACAGGACTTGGTTTTCGTTCGGTTTGTTACTTGACAAGTCGAGGGACAACTCTAGGCTGATATAGTTGGTCGTGCGACAGGGCAGCCACATGTAGGAAATGAGAATAGTACAGTTTGGCTGGCTGACTACGACAGGTTTTGGTTAACTTCGTGATGGTACATACCGAGACTGTCCGATACTTTGGTGAGATTTGTGGCATTACAGATTGTTGATGGACCCCGTGTAGATAACGAGAACGGCAAGCAGTTTTTAACGCGATTGAGAAAATATCTACAGAAGCACTGAAGTCGAGGCCGACAATTGTGAAGATTACGGTGTGCAATGTAGAGAATAGTACGTCGTGGATAGTTTTAGGACGGACAGCACAAGATTAAAAGTTGGCACTTATATACGTATAACTGCAAGGAGTTTGAACTAATTACGAGTATCATTCGTTCGTTTTTCAACACGCTATTGTATCGCTATGATTCTTGGTACACGTACGTTTTCTTTGAAGTACAAGACACAGAGCAACATTGTCGCAGAACATTCGTAACCAACGACGTATTCGTTAGGTGGTACAGGTTTTCAAGAGAAAGGATAGCTTCATCCCGAAGGACATGCAATATGATAAATATGTTACAGGAAGCATTCAGTACAACGCGCGTGGGTGTGATGCGAGGACGTCTGAAAATACCACCTCAAGTTCAGCAACTTAGACCCACCAGCCAGCTGAGAAGTACACGCAGCAAACCATATGGGAGGACGGCGTACAGGCAGGGATGGTGGCCAAGCAAAGGGATCAAGAAGTTTAAAACTAGACTTAAAATTCAGAAACAGAGAGACAACAGCCCCAGAATTTTTTACTCTCTCGTACGTTCGAATTGTGACCTGAAGTTCCATTTTGCCTTAAAGTAACAGAAGATGTTAGAGGGCGTCTGTTAAACGCTTTCTTCGTAAAAAAAAAAAAAGAACATCTATACTGTCTTAAAGTTCACTGTAGGGATGACCACTGTATTTGCTTGTTTTTAATTAGAACACATCAACGTCAGAAGTTGTCCAGGAAGTGACATGTTTTTCGTTGTAATGTTGAGAAACAACTAGTTATTAAATCGGTTTGCTGTTTTCGTCTGTCTCCATTTTCTTTACTTGGTAGTACGTTCCAGCGCTTATGGTTTATAAGTAATTTGAAAAGGAGTATGTTTAATATAAAGTGCCATGGATAAATAAAGGTTAGTGTATCTTGGGTAGTAATTTGTTGATAACTTGACGAGGCACGAAAGTTAAAAGGCAGCAGTTATTTTGTCGTTTTATCGAAACATTTAGGCCAAAGTCTAATTTTGCTTCGTAGGTAGATCTGACATGTTTAGCTGTAATGAGTCCAAAGATGACGCTATAAAAGTTTCAGGTTAATATAGCCAGTATTAAAAGGTCACTGCTTACTTTCTAACTGTCAGCCTTTTTTGGCACACACAGGGTTAAGGCTTATTTATAGAAGACATTAAGGTTTTGCTGCACATAAAATAAAATGTCTTCAATTTATCACATATGCTTTCCAAGCTAGACCTAGTAATATAGGGTTGGCTACCCAGCGCAAAACGGCATTGGCCAAAACTGGTTTCGTCAAGTATGTATCAATTCAAGGGTTAGTGGATTTTCCAGAGAGGTTGTTATCAGTGAAAAGATAGAACAGTAGTGAGGAGGACTCTAACACTTCAATACAGATTTCTTGTTTAGATACAATTATCCCAATGTATGTGACGTAGCTTGGTTTGCTAAACGGCAGTTGAAACAAATATTTGAAACCGAATGTCGACATTTTTTTTGTTTATACCCGAGTTCTGATAGGGACAAATGGGATTATATCATTATATTGGGTATTTATTCTTGCAATATGTCTGGGCCATTTGTGTACGTCGAATTTGGAGAGATCCGTTATACGAAAGTTACATCTGCTGCGATAATAGACCATGGTTACATACCGTGTCTATTCTTTTTATGGGGTTGGAAGTATGTTTGGAGTTTGCAACATCTGACAGAGGACATTTCTAGTAGTTTTTAGAAGAGGACCGCCGGCGATGCAAGAAATAAAAAGTATTAGACTGCACATTAGTTTTATTGTAGTTGATTCACTTCTGATAAGCAGGACACGAATAAAAGAATAATGAATGGAGGTTGGGGTAGAAAGGAATAGAGAATGATGGTGTGAAGAACTTGGCGGATGAGAGTGGGAGAAGAAAGGATGAGAGTGGGAGAGAACGATAGAGTCAAGGAAGGTTAAGATGAGATTGGGGATAGTAGGAGGTATGGATATTTAAGAACGATGGAGTGAAGGAAAGTTAGGATGAGATTAGGAATAGTAGGAGGTATGCATATGTAAGAAGGAAGAATAGTAGCGCCAATATTGTATAGTGATTGTTATGGTAGGTCTGGACCACCACCCATATAAGTGGTAGAGTCCGCTAGTGGTTACGTCACGCACTGTGTGGTGCTGGTTGTTTACCATCATGGAACGGTTCCATAAGAAGTTGTCAATAGACTATGTTGAGTATGTTGACTATGCGTCCACTGTAGTCCTTGAGTATACACCGCACGCGTTCCCTATTAGCGTGGAGTCAGCGGTTGGTCTCCTAGAACCCACACACGCACCAAGAAGCTTGGATGCCACGCAACTCAGGTAATGATACTAAAAAGAAGAGGCGCGACGGAAGGCACCACCCCATAGCTTCATATGGATGAGTCAATCACTGCGCAGAAAGAATAGGTAACTATCTTTCCTGCGCTGTGATTGGCGATGCCTATATTAGGCGAAGACCCAATCCTTTATAAGGGTAGGATAGACTATTCACATGCAGTTTGACCGACTCATCCGCACAGCCTGGAATCCGTCGAAGACGTGAACATGGGATAGAAGGAGTGGGACAAGGGAAAAGAGGTAGGCACGATGGAGCGCAGTTTTCTTTTTCGCCCGCCCACCCACCCACTCACTTAGTCTGGGGAATGTTATATGTATCACATCTTCGCGCGACTCCAGGCACCACCCCATAGCTTCATATGGATGAGTCAATCACTGCGCAGAAAGAATAGGTAACTAATGATGTAAATGTGCTAAAATAGTGCATTAGATGTCAATATTATACAGACTGCCTTATTCAGAATATTTCCACTTTTAACAATGTAATATTGCTTAGGTTGCCTTTGAATTTAGAAGCTCTCTAATTCACGCCCAATCTTTTCTCAAATTGCAGATAGCAAAAGCCACCCTACATACGTACCTGTGTGATCTGGGAGTCGCCAAACTGAAGACAGCCGCCATCAGCTCGACTCTCAGTAGGACCACTCGCAGCGTGCCCACCCCCATCAAGTACCTACCGCCCGAATGTGACGACGGTCTAACCGTAGGGAAGTCTTCTGACATCTGGTGTCTGGGCTGCACCCTAGCGGAGCTCTTCAGTGGTGTAGAGCTGTGGGATCTGCATGGGGTTTCTCAAGTTCATTTTGAGAGGGTTCTTAGAAAGAAAAGGGAGGAGAATCTTCCCCCTGATGCCCTCTTAGCTATCAGTGATGAGGCTTTCCCGGGGGTTAAAGAGCTTCTGGAAAAGGCGCTTTGTTATGATTATAAGAAACGTGTCAGTGCGGCTAAAATGTCGGAGGAGTTTGCGACCATGTGTGCGAATTAGTAACTGAATGATTTGCTTTCCTCTCCCCGGCTTGGATACTTTTATTAGATTGGTAACTCTCCGAATAAAGAGACTATTTTGCACAACCATTGCTTTATTTCCACCGACATGTCGGTGACAAAAAAGCAGGAGTACCGTTGAATCACAGGAAGTTAAGAAGACAAACTTAGTTCTGTTGTACATACAATAACCAAGTAATGTAGACACATAATAAGTGGAGGGAGTAGTGTTGCGGCAGAAAAAAGAGGGTCCAAAACCTGACCTCTCAAAATGATACAAAAGAATAATAGAGTGATTACTTAGTGATATAAATACACTATTTGATTTGCATAATGTATATACAGTATAAAATCTTAATGCTGTGTACATACTGTAAATGCTACATTCATATTGTTTAATATCTGCAAATTACTACATTCAGCTATAAGGTTTATAAGATATAATGATGTAACATAGGATAAATAGTATTTGCTGCGAAGTGACCAACAGCTAGTATAATGCAGCAGTTAACCCTATTCAGACCGGGCTTTTTTGGTCATCCCTGGACCGGGGGGGGGGGGGGGCTTTTGAGGCCCTCCACTTCTAAGTCCTCTAACTCTTGAACAACGTGCCGTAGGGCCACCAAATTTTCAGGACATGATATCGACATAATATCTGACAAGTATGTGACGTTTGACGTTACTTTGACGTAAGATGACGTAATTATGACGTCATCAATTTGATTATATTGGCCGGACCCATGAAAAAAGGGTATTCTCAGACAACTTCAAGTTATAGTAACTTATACTACAAAAATGTAACAACAAGTGCAGATAACAGAATAATAATGTTTATTACGACTTGTATTGCCAATAGCAACATCGATGACGTCATAATGACGTCATAAAATGACGTCATGCACATCTAAGATACGAGTTAGGCTCCGCCATATTATATCCACTACCTTGAATTTTTAAAACTACTTTTTTTGCAACAAATAATAACAAAGGGCAATGGAAATAGACTAAATTCATTCATTTAGATGGTTTTTGATGAAAAAATACCAGGTAGTTACAAATTT
This sequence comes from Branchiostoma floridae, assembly GCF_000003815.2. Lineage (NCBI taxonomy): Eukaryota > Metazoa > Chordata > Leptocardii > Amphioxiformes > Branchiostomatidae > Branchiostoma > Branchiostoma floridae. Next base: position 16,193,890 of record NC_049997.1, read on the forward strand.
TACGGTATAATTAGCTTGTTATTCTTGATCTGGCCATACGGTCCGCCATCTTGGATTTTGGGCTGATGACGTCATCAAATTAGCATAATTTATGCATATATAATTATGAAAGATATGCTAAATAATATAAGATTTTATTTATGTAACAAAATAGCAGTAATATAGCAAATAAATGTGAAAAATACATTGTTAGAACCAAAAATAGTGATTTTTGGCAAAACTGCCTGTCAGCAAACGGTTGCCATGGCAACACGAAAAAATGGAAAATTTGTCAAACTTCGTAAAATTGTTGCCAACAATATTTTAGGAAAACTCACCAAATTTGGTGGCTTTAGCGTAAGGCGTTCTGGCGTTATAGGACATCGAAGTTGGCGCGGGCCTCAAAAGCCCCCCCCCCCGGTCTGAATAGGGTTAACGAGTTTTGTGATTATATAGTTTTTCATTTGTAACTATAATTTCGCCATTCGGAAGGAACTGCGACTGTTTAAAAATTTGATTGATGTAAGCCAATTCTTCTATCAACAACTCTTTAAAAACATCTTAGATATTTGCTTGTAGTTTCTTTGTGTCACACAGCACTTAGTGTATATGACTTACAACATAAAGCAATTGTTCTACAACAATCAACATAAAAACATACCTGGACCATTTGTGTGACGCAAGTGCCGTTTTTGATATTTCATAAAATTAAAATATTCGTTGCAATCAGTGTTTGAATTAGCATAGACTTCGAAAGTATGCTGTGCCCTGAAGAACGGAATAACGAGGACAGGGCCGAGCACTGCGTCATTCGCTCTAATGCTGCGTAGTCGGTAAACAGTGGAATCTGACGCGACAGGGTTCTCCCGTGTAACCACGCCTACTCAGATGATTGACAGCTAACTTCTTGCTCAGGTTACATTTGGCTCACGTCCAACAGGTCCAATCTGGAGCATTTTTCGGCGCTGACTATCGCACCCTACAGTCGTGTTTACAGGGGTAATTGTTTTCCATGATATCGAATATCCATGTGAGAAATGAAACGTATACAGACAGACACAAGCATAGTTAAGTAAAATACGTCACTGTCCTGTTGTGTTTGAACGTGGTGTGCTTTACAAACTTTGTAAACAACCAATTTGTGAGAAACATTCTTTTCTAATAATGGTATCGGCTACCTCTCTCTGTTTTCAAATGGTACCTCCCAATTGCAATTTGTGGATTGTGTTGCACCTTTGGTGTACAAACTCAGGCACAGGTTATCTGCACAGCTATCACACATAACGATCGGAGACTACAGAACGTTACTATTTAAAGCTGTTTTTCGCCAGAAATATGGAGATGAATCAACGTTCCGTGCAAGGTAAGACAATAATTCATCATCCGAATCTTGATTAATGTTTTTTCAGGAATGTGACTGTCTTGAGCAACAGAGATTCTCTCAAATTTTGGCTGTAGCATGTAGCTTCATTGGCTGTTCGTGTCAGGCCATGAAAATTTCAGGTTTTGAAATATCGCATGGTACTAACGTTCAACCTTATATAACAACTTAAGTTTGATGATTTTTTTTGTTTGTTTTCTTGTTCATCACTGTAAATGATTTCTCTTGTAGTGATAATACGTATAATTTAACATACATGTCTGTGTGCATGGGTTTCAATTCTATTTGGCAAGGAAACAAAGAGAGGCTTAATTGGGTAAATAGTATTTTTGTCCCTTACTATATGTCATGCATGGTTAGAGCTATTTAAAATGCTTTCATTTATAATAGCCTCAGTGTCATGTAAAAAGCTCCGTGACGTGAGTCGGTTTCTTTCGTCCTGTGCAGTTCTGACGGCATAGATCTAATTGCGCTGCGTTCGCCTTTAAGTTGTGTGCAGCAAGTTGTGCGTGCGTGACATGCAAATTTTTGGTGACGTCATCAAAGTGGTCCTCATGCTACCAAAGTGTGCGTTACCAAACGTGATTGACATGAAGGGGAATCCCCAGGTTATTCCCCTCAGTCGGGTCATAGGTCGCATGGTCGGATGCTCTTTCCGGTGTCCGTCTTAAACTACAGTCAAACCTGCCCAAGCGACTACCTCTTCTTAGCGACCACCTGGCCATTATGACCGTTTTTTCTCGGTCCCGAAAATTTCCCCATTGACGTAAGCATTAAGCGACCTCTTCACAACAGCCACCTAGCCAACGCGACCACGACCGCCAAAATAGGGACCACATCCCTGCCCATAATGACCGCGTCATTTTCAAATCTTGAGGTGTCATTTATTTCTAATGATAACTAGCGCGATTTTGTGCCGAATTCGGCCAGTTCGACTACCATTACGAAAATTGTTATGTTCGAACAAAGATGGCGGCGGATGCGCGTGCGTGTGCTTGATTTGATATTAAACACAACGGAAACCATTTATACTATGCATCGGGCATGTTGTGAGTCGGTACTCTTCTATCCGACCACCTGACCGAATCAACCACTTTTGCCCGGTCCGCCGGCTGGTCGTCTTGGGCAGGTTTGACTGTACTTTGAGGCGACGTGCAGTCATAGATCGATCCCGAATATAGTAGTATTTATCATTATTAACCATTAAGAGAGTGTCTTCATTTCCGCCTAATATTTGAAAACTGTAAAAAATAACCCATCGCTAACCTGGAATCCAGTCTCCTTGTGGCACGGCCTATCGTAGTTAGTGTAGGCTGTCTACGGGGCCAGTGTAGCTCTCAGCCGCCGGGTCAATCGTTCACACCCGGTAGGATTTTCACGCGGTTAGACTTTGCCCAGTTGGAGTTATTACCCTACCACGTGAAAATCCTACCGGGTGTGGCCGATTACCCCGGCGGCTGAGAGCTACACTGGCCCCGTACAAAGCCTGCACTAACTACGGTAGGTCGAACCACAGGAGACTGGATTCCAGGTTAACCCATCGCATGCAGCGCTGAAAAAAAAGCCAGAGAAGCGCGGACAAAAGCACAACAAGCTTCGCAGCCCATGCCTTCTCACATTCTCACAGAACGACCACTTTTAAAAACCCGGTCACTAGGGTAGGAACAGTGGCGCGGACCAGTAGTAATCATTTATTGGTCAACATACGGAGGAAATCCTTATCAAACATTTTGACAATGTTTTTGTAGATTTCATGGTATGAAGAACACAACCCACACATGTCTGACCACACTTCACCTTGTTTTTCTCGCCACAAACCTACTGATTTTCAACAGAACGTCGACTGGGAAACAAGGACAATTATTTAAAATTTGGTCGAAATTGATGAAAGACTCGGCACTATATATCTAATCAGACATGTTTAAATCCTTTTTCAGGACGTTGTATTTTCCATTAGAACAATGTAATTGCCTGTTGATTTTATATTATCTGGAATTGACGGCAGGTAAGCTCAACAAACCTCAACGTACGAAGACTACGTTTGTAATTATAACCACGTGAATGATTAGACCTTTATTGTACATTTCTGCTATCACAAGGTAAGTACAAGTCATAATGATGTACGACCGCCGCCAAGTTAGCGATGACTTGATTATCCAAACGCAAATATAGGACATCCGCCCAGCGATCCGGCATGTAGTTCCGGGTCTAAAACTTGAAGATTTATTTCTTGGAAAAATGGGTAGAAATTTTGCCAGTTTTGAGGTCAACATGACTGGGGAAGGTTTCTACTTTCTGATTATGGCCAAAAAGCTGAGTTTTTGTGGTTATCAGGGGATGTAAAGTGGGCCCCTTCCCTTGGCGGTTATGCGTTTGAGGGGGTGGGAGGGTTTTGTGGTACATGTATTTTTCTGCAAATTCTGCCGTAAGATTTCTAATGACAGTTGAGATGATGGGCTTTCATATGAGAGTAAGATTGTACGCCAGTAACGTCAGAAAGGTGAGTTATTGGCCCTGTCTTTCTGTGCCTTTTTGTGTACATTTCAATATACCAGGCATCGACTTGCGGATCCCCTATATTTGTGCCTGAGGTTATAGTGAACAATACAATCCATGACCTTCGCCAAGGTAGCGACAAATATACTGTAAACAAACACTGTACGTCACGTATGATGAAGTAGAGCTGAAATAACACCTGGGAGAGTCGATCACTCGATCACAAACACTGTACGTCACCTATGATGACGTAAGAGCTGAAATAACACTTGGGAGACTAGTCGATCACTCGATCAAAATCGGTCTAAAAGTTATGACATGCACGGGGGTACATTGTTAGTCTGAATAGCATATTACTATCTTCCAATGGGATCTGACGGTCATCAAAACAACAAAACAAAAAACCAAAAGAGGAGACTCAAAAGGTTTGCCGCCGTAACTGACCGAATATTTATCTTGCAGCATGATTTAGTTCAAGCAATATAGTACTGTGACCAATCACATGACCTCCACACCTTATTTGGGCTTGGCTATTTTTAAATATGACGTCACTGACGTTATAGAGTACTCGCTGTATATCTTACATGTGCAAGGCTTCCCCATTCGTCAATTCAACCAATTGGCTTGCAGAGAACACATCGTTGACATGTACAACACATTCTTCTACTTGTGCAAAACACCTACTGGAGTGTCGGAGTACTTGAGGGGTCATTTAGCGGCAAGTGTGTTGGTCTGGAACTTTGGAAGCAAAAAGTGTGCCCCAGACAGGTCGGCTGAGCTGACCTGTGATTCTCTAACCTACATATGTCTGACCAAGAACTGAACCCCCGACGTGCTGTACAAGGTAATACGATATAAATGTGTTTTTTTTAAATTTGTTTTTCAGAATGTCAGCGTCAGTAGAGAAATTCAGTTCGTACGGTTGGACAATGATAATGTGTGTGCAAACTGTAAAGATCGAATTAACATTGCATTTCTATACATTTCTGTGGAGTTCTATTGTCAAACACTGAGGGACTAGGGCACGCAGGTTATGGTGGGCATTCTGTCATGTCCTCGGGCCGACTAATTTACCACCTACCCACCCACCAAATATCATCAGCATCATGGACCATGGCCGGACCATGTGTCTGGTATATAAATTTACAGTTGTGTAACTTGGCTAACCTGGTATCTAGCCAATCGTGGACTGGGTGGGCTCTCTTCGGGACTGTAGAAGATTTCCGCCGCGGAGGTCACCTGTGGCACTAGGTAGTAGTTTTACGTGGTTGGAGGTAATCATATGCCTGAAACTAAAGTTCTAAAGCCAAAATCCTGTGACTAGTGACATCTTACCATTACATGTATGGGGAGTTCACCGTTATCTTTAAGGTACTGAGAGTGAGAGAGCATTAGTGACAGTTCATTAGCATTTTTATTGGGTTAGAAGCGCTCTTAGAATGCCAGTTAAAAAGCCGGACAGGCTACGATGCTTCGCAGACTGGGCCCTGTGAAACAACACTAAACCGACCAGCGGCGAATGGTGACTAGGATACACCGTCTGTATATTCCTGTGAAATTCTATCGACAAGCACTGAATCACCAGCCCAGTACAGCCTATCGTAAGCCTCTTCGGACTTCTTCGGTGCGCGGGCGGCGTGTTGCCCGCCCGTCCAGGTCACTTAGTGCGCTGTGGGATATTTTACTCTCCAAACAGAGCTTGGTGGGGAAAATCGTGACCTTTTCCTTTCGTATTTTTTTTTTCGACCGGCCTTCCCGCCCGTCCAGGTCACTAGGTGCGCTGTGGGATATTTTCCAGTGCTTAGGTAACCTGGAATCCTGTCTACTTGTGGCACGGCCTACCGTAGTAAGTGCAGGCTCTCTACGGGGCCAAAGTAGGTCTCCGCCGCCGGGATAATCATTCACACCCGGTAGGATTTTCACGCGGTTAGACTTTAGCCCAGTGAGGGTTAATTGCCGGCCACCATGTACT